>NW_007726471.1:685126-689803 GCF_000696425.1 Galeopterus variegatus
AACCCACAGATACAGAGGGCCTGCTGTATATATCTGGAAGTGGAATTGGTGGAAAATATGGTAATTCTGTGTTAAGTTTTTTTTTTTTTTTTCTTTTTCCGTGTCCGGCAATGGATCGCAACCCTCAGTGTTGCCCCTGTACTGGACTGGGACCGGCAACGGGATTGCAAACCTCTGCGTTGCTCCCGCGCCTCGCTCAGCCAGTGAGCGGGAACCGGTCTGTATGTGGGATCCGAACCTTCGGCGGGAGCGCCGCCGCGCTTCCCAAGCGGCGCACTATAGCAGTGCGCCACTGGGTCGGCCCTGTGTTAAGTTTTTTGAGGAATCACCATACCATTTTCCACAGTGTCCATAACATTTTACATTCCCATCAGCAATGTAGGAAGGTTTTTAGTTTCTCCACCTCCTTGCCAACACTTATTTTCTGGTGTTTTGGTGATAGCCATTCTAGTAGGTGTGAAGAGGTATCTCCATTTTTTCCATTTACCTGATTATTAGTGAGGTTGACCATCTTTTCATGTGTTTATCAGCCAGCTATATATTTTCTATGGGTTTCATAGTTTTAGCTCCTTATATTTAGGTCTTTGATCTATTTTGAGTTAATTTTTGTAACAATGTAGGTAAAGGTCCAGCTTCTTTTTTTTTTATTGCATGTAGATTTTCCAGTTGTTCCAGTACCATTTGTTGAAGAGACTATTTTTTCCCTACTCAATGATCTTGACATTCTTATTGAAAATAAGTTGACCATAGATGCATGGATTTACTTCTGGACTCCTAGTTCTGATTCATTGGTCTATATGTCTTTCTTTATGCCTGTACCACACTATTTTGATTACTGTAGCTTTGTAGTGATTTTGAAATAAGGAAGTGTGAGTCTTCCAACTTGATTTTTATTTTTCTAGATTGTTTTGGCTATTTGATGTTCCTGCAAATTGCGTATGAGTTCTTAAAATTTTATATTGGCTGCCCTCAGTTTGCAGTATACATTTACAGCTAATCTAAATTTATTTTCAAATAACACTTCAAGATTTACACAGATATCTTATAACGGGGTACCCAGTTTCTTCCTCCCATCCCTAATAACATTTCTGTTATTCATTTCACTTATTTATAAGTTATAATCATCTAATATATTTTAGCTATTTTTTTTTCCTTTTTGTCTTTTTTTGTGACCGGCAACGGATCGCAACCCTCAGTGTCACGCCCATACCGGACCGGGACCGGCATCGGGATCGCAACCCTCGGTGTTGCGCCCGCACCTCGCTCAGCCAGTGAGCGGCCGGTCTGTATGTGGGATCCGAACCCTCGGCGGGAGCGCCGCCACGCTCCCAAGCGGCGCACTATAGCAGTGCGCCACCGGGCCGGCCCCTCGCTATTTTTTTTTTAAGAAAATATTTTCATTTGTGGTTTGTTATTGTTGCTGGCTGATACAGAGATCTGAACCCTTACCTTGGTGTTACAACATCACACTCTAACCAACTGAGCTAACTGACTAGCCCTGTTGTTATTTTTAACCAATAATTATCAATAGATCTATTAAGAATAAGAACAATAAAAGATTTTATTTTACCTTCATTTCTTCCTTCTCCAACACTGTTCCTTTCTGTATGTAGATCCAATTTTTTTACCTATATCTTCTTTCTCTCTGAAGAACTTCTTTTGACATTTCTTGCAAGGCAGGTCTATGGGTAATTAATTCCTTCAATTCTTTTTTGTGTGAGAAAGTATTTCTTCTTCAGTTTTGAAGGACCGTTTCATTATATACAGAATTCTAGTTTGGTGTTTTTTTTCTTTCATCACTTTAAATAGTTCATTCCACTCTCTCCTTGCTGGTAGGGTTTGTGAAAAGTAATGTCTGTAGCAGCAGGCTTCTGCTCCTGCACTCTTGTTTTTGGTAAGCTATGATTCTCTATGTCCACCTGCTTTTCCAGTTTATTGGACAGTGATTTTGCTCTGTGACCTCAGTTCTCTGATGGATCTAAGCATAAGTTTTGTTTTTCAGTTTTTTCTTGTTGTGAGGATGGTAATGACAACTTTTGAGGTCTTTACATGTTGGAGTAGAAATGAAGTGGAATATGAATTTCACGAATATTTAAATTTTTTCTATTTCTGCAAAAAAAGCCATTGGTACTTTGACAGGGATTGCATTGAATCTGTAGATCGGTTTGGTTGATATTGCCATCTTAACAATACCACATCTTGTAATCTATGAATACAGGATGTCTTTCTATTTATTTAGGTCTTTAATTTTTTTCAGCAATATTTGCTGGTTTTCATTGTAAAGTCTTACATGTCCTTGGATAAATTCATTCCTAAATTTATTGCTATTTATTGTAAATGGCATTGTTTTCTTACTTTCACTTTCATAGTTTTCATTGCTGGTGTATAGATATAAAACTGATTTTTGTGCTGAACTCATTTATTAGTTCTAATGGGTTTTGTGTGTGTGTTTATGTTTTTCATATATAGGATCATGCCATCTGTGAATAGAGATAATTTTGCTTTTTCCTTTACAATTTTGATGGCATTTATATCTTTTTCTTCTCTAATTGCTCTGGCTAGAACTTCTAGTACAGTGTTGAATAAAAGTGGCAAAGGAGGGCATCTTTAGTTGCTGATCTTGGGGCGAAAGCTTTTATTATTTTACCATTGAATATGTGAGTGTATTTCAAAAAGTTCATGGAAAAATGGAATTAAAAGATAATTTGAATCTTTCCATGAATTTTTTGAAGACTCTTTGTAATGTTAACTGTGGGTTTTTCCTAAAATACCTTTCTCATGTTGAGGAAGTTCTCTCCTACACATAGTTTGAGTGATTTTTATCATGAAAGGGTGTTGGGTTTTGTCAAATGCTTTTTTTTTTCGCACATCAATTGAGACAGTCATGATTTTTCTCCTCCATTCAACTAATGTGTATTGTATTGATTGATTTTCCTAAATTGGCATTAGGAAATTGGTATTATCCTGACATTCCTAGGATAAATCTATTTGTCATAATATTTAATCCTCTTAATATGCTGTTGGATTAGGTTTGCTAGTATTTTCTCAAGGATTTCTTTGCATTTGCAAAGGGTCTCCAAAAAGTTCATGGGGTACTGGCCGGATAGCTCAGTTGGTTAAAGCGCAGCCTTGTAACACCAAGGTCAAGGGTTTGGTTCCCCATACCACCCAGCCACCAAATAAATAAATAAAGTTCTTGGAAAGATTCATATTATCTTTTTTGCTTTGTTTTGTTTCATCTTTTGGCAGCTGGCAGTATGGGGTATGGGGATCTGGACCCTTGACCCCTTGACCTTATAACAACACTGTGCTCTAACCAGCTGAGCTAATGGCCAGCCCCTCGTATTATCTTTTTGTTTGTTCGTGTGTGTGTGTGTGTGTGTGTGTGTGTGTGTGTGTGTGTATTTCCTATTTATTGATATTCTCTACTTGGTGAGAAATCATTCTCTTGGTTTTCTTTAGTTCTTTGTCCATGGTTTTAGCTATTTGAGCATATTTGAGACAGTTGATTTATCTTTAACTGTCTTTAACTGGTGGGTTATCTCTCTCAGTAGACAATGGTGCCGATAACACCAAGGTCAAGGGTTTGCATGCCCATACTGGCCAGCTGCCTAGAAAAAAAAAAATAAAGTCTTTGTCTACAAGTAAGCTTTTTGCCTACAAGTAAGCTTTTTGCCTAGTATTCTCAGGGATAGTTTCTATTAATTTCATTTTTTCCTGTGAATGGGCCATACTTTCTTGTTTATTTGCATGCCTCATAATTTTTTTGTTGAAAACTGGATATTTTGAATATTATAATATGGCAATTCTAGAAATCAGATTTCTCATTCCTCAGGGTTTATTGTTGCTGCTTATCATGAGTTATTATTTGTTTTGTTTTTTGTTTAGTGTATTTTCTAAACTCTTTTTGTAAAGTGTATATTCTTTGCCCTGTATTGTCACTGAAGTCTGTTTCATTAGGTTAGTAGTCTGATGGTGTTTTAACAGAGTTTCCTTAGACACCTAGAGCTCAGAAAAGGAAAAATGAAAAAAACAAAAAGAAAAAATACTCTCCAGTTTTGGCTGATGAGTTCTGTGCTTGGACATTCCTTCAGTGCTTACTCAGGCTATTTACAACTCTGGCTTAGTGTTCACTTTCTGTCTGCACAGAGCCTGAAGTTCAGCATAGATGAAAGCTTAGTCTTCTCAGGCCTTTTCTGAGTGTGTGTCTGGCCTTGGTGATGTGCATGGCCTTCTCCATCCATTCCTTGATATACATGGGAACTTTAAAAAGGCCGTCTCTTGGGCCGGCCCCGTGGCTCACTCTGGAGAGTGCGGCGCTGGTAGCACCGAGGTCACAGGTTCAGATCCTATATAGGAATGGCCGGTGTGCTCACTGGCTGAGTGTGGTGAAGACAACACCGTGCCAAGGGTTGCGATCCCCTTACCGGTCAAAAAAAAAAAAAAGGCCATCTTTCTCCACATATCTCCTTTCCCCGCCTCCTCCTTCCCCGGGTTTTACATCTATCTATATTTTGTCCTGACTGTTCTCCCTTGCTCCAGGTTGCTGTTTCCAGTACTTTTTGCCTTTTAATGCTTTTGGCAAAAGCCAGCCCTGGGAGGCTCCAAGTCAGGCAAAACAAAGGCAAGTCCTTGCACTGGACCTGGAGGAAGCTGCCAGGTAAACCATAACGTTCA
>NW_007726471.1:690207-691711 GCF_000696425.1 Galeopterus variegatus
TTTTGCCTTTTAATGCTTTTGGCAAAAGCCAGCCCTGGGAGGCTCCAAGTCAGGCAAAACAAAGGCAAGTCCTTGCACTGGACCTGGAGGAAGCTGCCAGGTAAACCATAACGTTCAGTCACAGTTCTTTGATACTAAGATTTTATTGCTCTCTGTGGCACTGTCAGCCAGCACTAGGAGTGCAGCTGCCTTCTTCATGGCTGCTGCTGAATTGGGGAGTGGGGGATGGTAGGCAGGCAATTAAAAACCCCACAGCTCTCTCTTAAGGCAGTGTAGCAGCTTCTTTCTTTGCTAAGCCTTCCACTGATTGTTGTAAATTTTCAAACTAGATCTCAGAGTCCTGCAGAAGTTATTCTGACTTTTTTTGCAAGCTTATTTGTTGTTTTTGTGGAGATGATGGAACCTTGGAGTTCTCTACTTTGCCATTTTGGGTGATGTCCTTCCCCCCCCCACACCTTTTTTTTTTAGTTTTCTTACTGAATCTTTTCAAAGCATTTAACTTAATTTTTACAATATTTTTCAAGAAGTACAGCGTTTATTTAAAGAGTTATACATAAAGACCAAAAGTGAACAACTGTGTACACATCACTCATGTAAAGAAATAGAACATTACCAGTACCTTAGAAGGCTTTGCGTGTACCTTCCTTTTCCTGGCCTACTAGAGGTCTCTGCTATCCTGGATTTTGTGTTAACTTGATATGCAAATGAGTAGGAAAATGTCTCCTATCACTAGAAGAAAAATCAGTTGATAGAAAGAGACCTGGAAATGCTGTGATGATGGAATTAGTACACAAGGATTTGAAAACAATTATAAATAACTTTAAGGTTTTAAAGGCAAGTGTCAAAATATTGGAGAGATGGAGGATATAGTAAAGCTTTAAAGCTGAAAAATTTCCTGAATTATTGCTTTTAATTTAGAATTTTTAGTTTTTAGTAGTGTGATATTGTGAAATATAGTCATGCATGCCTTAACAACAGGGATACATTCTGAGAAATGCATTGTTAGGTGATTTCATCATTGTGCGTTGTGCAAGTATTGTAGAGTGTATATACACAAACCAAGATGATAGAGCCTCCTACACCCCTAGGCTATATGGTATCACCATTGTAATCTTATGGGACCACCTACATAATATGCAGGTCCTTCCTTGACTGAAACAACATTATGTCGTGGTGCATGACTATATATATTTGGTCTTCCTAGTTTCCTGGTATACAACTCCTAAAATCTTTAGAATCTTCAAAGTGATGTGTTTTTTGTTTGCTGAGTTGACTAATGGCTGGCAGCTAGTAATTACCTTCAGTCTTAGGGGACCGAATCTTCAACCTGTGTGGATCTGACTCTCTCCAGGTAGATACTTGCCAGAATGGAATTAAATTAGAGAACACCCAGCTAGTGTCTGCTGCAGAACTGATTGCTTGGTATGTGTGCAAAAAACCCTCCCACATTTGGTCTTCCTAGTTTCCTGCCATACAGTTCCTAAAATCTTTAGAAGTCTTCTAG
>NW_007726471.1:692562-710567 GCF_000696425.1 Galeopterus variegatus
CCACATTTGGTCTTCCTAGTTTCCTGCCATACAGTTCCTAAAATCTTTAGAAGTCTTCTAGTCGACTGTGGTGTAAGAGCAGAATAAAATAATTTCATTTTTTTCCTCTCAATTAGACAAGTTGTTTGGGTAGTCTGCCAAATTTCTAGAAATGGAAGTATAGCTCTATTTTTTTCCTTCAACATTTTTTTTTTCCTTTTTGTCTTTTTTCGTGACCGGCAACGGATCGCAACACTCAGTGTCGCTCCTGTACCGGACCGGCAACAGGATCACAACCCTTGGTGTTGCGCCCACACCTCGCTCAGCCAGTGAGCGGCCGGTCTGTATGTGGGATCCGAACCCTCAGCGGGAGCGCCACTGCGCTCCCAAGTGGCGCACTGTAGCAGTGTGCCACCGAGCTGGCCCTCCTTCAACATTTTTTAATATGGTAAATCCCAAATCTTGCTGTTAACCAGTTTCATCATTTTTTCATATTGTTAACTTCACCCAATATGATAATTTTTAAAAATTGAAGATATAATTTCAACTTAGTTTTAACTTATCAAATGAAGAATGTCTGATATTGTTTCACTCAGATAATAAAAGATAAAAATAAAAATTCTAAGATCCAGAAAATGGGCATGCAACCAAGATGATGAGCGAATGAAATAAGGACTTATATGGTTCTTAGCAGTACTTAAGAAATAGTAAATATTTAGCTCCTACTTTAACCACATACAAATTGTATTTCATGAAGAATATCCACTTTTTCTTTTTCTTTGTTTTTATATAGTTAACCATTTTTTAAAAAAAATCTTGAACTGCACACAATTACTTCATAGGCAAGGCTGTGCTATATCCTCCCTGAAATTTAACTTTCTGTTGTTCAGACAGTACTGACAGCATAAACCTCTTTATGCACTCAGCTATGATTAAACTAAGGTTACATCCTTGTTATTAAAATAGCACCTCCCAGTTACTGAACATACTTTAAATCTTTCTAAGTTACCACACTTACCAGGACTGATTTCAGAGCCATTGGGATTTATCTATGTGTGGACCAGGTTAGGATAATTAATTCTTTTTCTTTTGTTAAAAATTTTAAGTTATAATTCTTTTTTCNACACTTACCAGGACTGATTTCAGAGCCATTGGGATTTATCTATGTGTGGACCAGGTTAGGACAATTAATTCTTTTTCTTTTGTTAAAAATTTTAAGTTATAATTCTTTTTTCAAACATTTTATGACTTCTATTGGTGTATTCACACCAATTTATGGTTGAGAAAGTTGAGATAAGAAATGTTGACTTGGGTCACTGGCTTTCCTGTAATTAGAATTCAGAATTTTTAGCCTTTATTTCAAGTTCTTACACTCAGTCTCTCTATATGGAACATTCTTCCCTATTTACCTTTGTATTTCTTATACTGGTTTTCTTTTGGTACTAAAATATATATATTAAGGTATTGAGTTGGTTTTCAGAATCATCAAGTATTTTTATTTGAGGAGCAAAACATTGACTCCACTTAATACTAAAATTATATTGATTCCCCATATTATTATTAAATCCTGTGTCCAGGATGACTAGTTACACACGTGGGAGAATTTAATTTTGTCTTTGACTAGAGTGACCAGAGTTGAGAGTTTAGACCTCTTTTTGACTTGAGAATCATCTCTGGTATGCACAATAAGAAATAAAATATATTGTGCACAAAATTTTGTCTTTAATAAAGTGGAACTTAAATTAACTTTTCAAAAACTACAGCATATATAAATAACTATAGTATGTATGATTGTTTTATAACATTCTGAATCCAGTGTAATTTAATTGCAATATCACAATAACATATAAAAGATAAAGTAGTATTAACTGACATCCTGTGTACTTAAAACCAATAACTGCCACCACAAAAACAAGTAGCTTTCATTGAACTCTTGGGCTAATATTTCCTTGCAAATGCAAATGTTTTAATTTAAACATTAGTTTTAGTAAGACTTTCTATTATTGTAAGGTGCTTACAGAGGTAAAACATATTCATTATAAAAAGTTCCAATGTTAAAAGAAAAGTTCCAGTGGTTTGCACATTTATTACAATGTATAAGTACTTGTGATTTTACGTTCATTGAGGAATTTAAGTTTGTGTATTCCTTTAAATTTGATTTCTTTATATATGTTAACATATATACTTTTTATTATTCTCTTGTTATAAAATATATTATGTACTATTTGTTTCCTTGTTTAAAAACAGTTTTTTCTTAGCAATACCTCAGTATTTTGTCAGTGTTTTGAGGATATAGACAAGGTGTTTGGTTTGATTTCTTTTTCAAATGTGATCTTTGTAAAAATTTAAATAATATAAAAAGTTATAAAGAACAAAAGTGTAATACCTCCTAGAGAGCAATTATTATTAGCAGTTAAATTTTCTTTTCAGTTTGTTCTATGATTATATTATATATCAATGTTTTTAATAAAATTTGGATTATAGAGTTTAGTATCCTTTTTTTACTAAACATTGAGAACATTATTCTATATCCTCAGTTATTTAATGGCTGTATCATACATAAATTATTTAACTATACTTCTAGTGTTGGTTTTCACGTTATTTTCAGATTTTTGCTGTTATAAATTCCAGAGATAAGCATCATCATTTTATGTTAATTTTTTATTATTCCTTAGGAAATTTATTTCTTTAGGTTTTAATAGATGAACATTTTATTTATTTCTTAGAGTTTAATAAATGAACATTTTGCCAGGTAGTCTTCCAGAGAGGTGCAGTTCTTTCAGCAAGTCATGAGAGTGTATTTCTCTGGACTTTGGCAACATTGGATGTCATGATTTTCTTTCATATTTGCCAATTTTATGGATGAAAAATGTTTTTGTTACATCTTTAATGTANATATATCAATGTTTTTAATAAAATTTGGATTATAGAGTTTAGTATCCTTTTTTTACTTAACATTGAGAACATTATTCTATATCCTCAGTTATTTAATGGCTGTATCATACATAAATTATTTAACTATACTTCTAGTGTTGGTTTTCACGTTATTTTCAGATTTTTGCTGTTATAAATTCCAGAGATAAGCATCATCATTTTATGTTAATTTTTTATTATTCCTTAGGAAATTTATTTCTTTAGGTTTTAATAGATGAACATTTTATTTATTTCTTAGAGTTTAATAAATGAACATTTTGCCAGGTAGTCTTCCAGAGAGGTGCAGTTCTTTCAGCAAGTCATGAGAGTGTATTTCTCTGGACTTTGGCAACATTGGATGTCATGATTTTCTTTCATATTTGCCAATTTTATGGATGAAAAATGTTTTTGTTACATCTTTAATGTATACTTCATGTGTATAATACATCACAGTGTTGTATAGCCTTGGATATCATAAACATTTGGTAACTAACTGGAAAGTAAAAAAATAAAATTAAATAAAGTTTATGTAAAAACAAATTAATACAGTTTGAGCCACATCAATATTGTATTAATTTACAAAATATCAGATGGCATGGAACATTGCAAAGGACCTGCTTTTTTCAGTTTGTATTGTCATGTGTGTAAGATTGGGTGGAGCCTGCTGCCTCCATCTTGAGGTTTGATGTGATGCGAATATTACTTGGTCCGGAAGGTTGTCAGATTACAGCTATGTTGTCATCTCCACCCATGGCTGTAAAACATCTATTGTAAAGATGATTTGCTAAGGAAATTATTGGTGGAATCAGAATCATAGGGGCAATGGCTAACCTAATAAAGAGCAGTTGCTCTAGAGACATTTATATTTGACATGTTAATTATAGACTCTACTTATTTGTATTAGAAACATATCCAAAGGACCCCTAATTAGAAATTACTGTTTTATTATCTTGGCCTGTATTTGAACACATAAAGCAACATTTTTTTTCCCTTTTTAATATTTTTAAATGATTACAATTTGTAAGTTAAATTTATTCGTTACATTATTTGGGCTTATCTTCAAACTAGTTTGCCCTCTTTTATGAATTAAGGAGCGGTGGTCATTTTTGATATACAAATCACATATCTTTATTGACAGATGCTGGATTTGTTCTGTTTAACCTAATTATGAAATGAAGTGACCCATCTTTATCCAACCATATTTTTTCATACGTATGAACTCTTATAGTTTTATTTCCCTAGAAACTTCTTATGTATACACAGCTGAGAACTAGAGTTTAGGCTAGAAAGTCCCTATTCTAAATTCTGAGCTCTAAAACTCATGCAGTTCTCTCAAGGGAGTACTTCTGAAGCTTCCAGAAGCATAGTCACTTGGATTTTTACTAATAGGTTTGGTTATAATTCATACTGGATTCGTAGTGAATTAGATAGCAAAACAGGGATAGAAGGTGTGCTAGAACTGAGCACACCAACAACAAAAAAGTGACCTTTGATACAAAGGAAAGAAAAAATATATAGTCTTAAAACTTAGGATCCTCGGGTTTTATTATAGTAGCATTTGACCTTGCACACTTCATGAGGGCTTGAGGACATCATTTTTTATAGAACAATACAGTTGCTCTTCATCATCCAAAAAAGTTAAATTCACATGTCATGTGTTTAGCTATGTAAGAGTACGTGTGTGAGGAAAAGGTTCTAAAATTCTTCTCTCTTCCTTCCCAATATTTTTATCTCATTTCTTTTTCTTATTTTATTGAATTGGCTTGGACCATTGGTTAAATTATTTCTATAGTGGCTTCCAATTAAGTGTATAGTTTAGTACATCTTAAACTTAGTTTTAGGGTTTAAAAGAATAAACTTCACTTTTCTAGCAGATTTATCTGTTCAAGACATAATTTCCTAATGATTAGACTAATGATAATACAAATCTTTCAATGAACGTTTTGAAGACTCCTCATTTATATGCATATATATATTAAAAGTTAGATGAATTTGGTTAGATGAATTGTGGTTGGTATAGGCATGAATAGATTAGAAGGTGAGACAAGATAAAATTATTGAAAAGAGTAGAAAGATTAGGTAAGTAACTCTGATGTTGGGGAAAAGAAAATAAGATTAGTCTTAAGATCAATATGCTAAGACTTTTATTCTTGGAATATTCATTAAAAGGAATCTTTGCATTTTCTATTTTAATTGTGTCCCGTTTTCCATAGGTATTTTATGTCACATATTGTCCTTTAGTCTTTAAGAATAGAGAATTTATGTAGCTGATGATTTAAATGATTCACAATTGTCATCAAGTGGTATAAAAGAAAAAGGGGCAAGTAAAAACCAGTTATCTTTTGAGCAACAGCATTTTTCCTGTCCTTGAAATAAAAAGCATTGATTTAGACATGGACATTTTGCAGCCAAATATACAAAATTATGTTTCACTACCATGTCTTGGTTATTGAATTTGGCCCAGCCTCATGGGAATGCTGTGGGTGTGTTAGGTTTTTCCTTCAGTATGTTTGACTTCTGAGCAAGCTACTAGAGAAGGGTTGGTTTTAATTAATTCTTCACAAAGCAGTGCTAAAATATGGTTTGGGGTGGGGATTTTTTTTTTTTTTCCTTCCATTTCTTTTTTCTTTACTTATTTGTGGTGAACCAATTAATTATTTCTTTCCTCATTGTGTCTTTCTTTGCTTTAAAGAAACACCCTTTTTACTCAGTGCCTTTACTATTTCAAAGTGAAACTGATAACGCATGTCTCTTATTTTCAAGTGATGGTATTGAATACAGTTTTAACAGCACTTTTCCCACTTTGAGGCCATGGGAGGCTATTTCCTTCTTTACTTCTCTCAAACAGTTTTGATTTTTCACTGGATTTTCAGTTGCAGGGCTATTTCCCAGTCAGAGACTTTTCATCTAATGATTCTGGAGATCTGTATTAGCAGCTAAAAACAGACAATTTTTTGTTTTGGTTTTTACTCCTTTGGATTGTTTGCCAGTTTACCTTTATTTACTAGTATTGTACATAGATCTAGAAGACTTAATGGGTTCTTGTGGATTCAGTATGGAGTCACAGAAAGGAAAGGAGAAATATCTTTGTTTGCAATAGTAAGAAATAAAGGTAAGCTGGCAAAGAAGCCAAAGTAAAACAAATTCAAGTTCTTTTCAGAATTCTGTTAGTTTGGTGTGGAGGCACAAGAACAGCAGAAACTCGTTGGCCCTCTGTGTGGATATAAGGAGAGGTCCCTTGACAGGTTATGGGTGTTTTTTGTCTAACTAGTTATACTTACCATTTACCTCCTCCTTCCCACATGCTGCTTTGAAGCTTACAGGAAGATCAGGGATGAAGGGAAAGAACACTCTTTGTGGTTAGCCCCACATCTCTGATCAGATTTGTTTTTTTGTGTGTGGTAGTCATTCTTTATTTTACCAATAAAGAAATTGAGGTGTAGTCAGAGATTACTATTTCTCTGGATTGTCTGCCCATTGCTTTACAGTTTGTTGTTGTTTTTCTTTCCTTTTTTTATGTTTATCCAGTACAGGGATTGACTCTAGGACCTTGGTGTTACCATCCTTTACCATTTGTATGCTTCTGTAAGTCAGTATTTTTCCCCCCACTCTTGAGCTTGTGAAACCATTCTAACTTCCTTTTTTATGTTGGAGGTGCATTGGCATGAATAGTAGTCATTTTTTTGTTAGTGATTTCAGCCTGATTCCCTTCTTTGGCAGATTACAATATTAGGCCTTTATTAATTTTGATCATAATATACTCGTGGCTGATTTCTGGCAGCCACAAAGAGTGGGGTGTCTTTCTATAGCTTTGAAATAAAAACTGCAGCATGACAGACTTTACAGTGACTGTTTCTTAAGTTTAGCTGCCTGTAGAAATTTACCAACATCCTGAAACAATTACATGAGAGAATGGCTGGTAGGGTAGAGTTAAGTAGCATATTAGTATGAATAATTTTTCAGCCAAGGATGGCAAAGGGAAGCTAGCCAGTTTAAAACAGTGGTAGTTTTCATTTTATTGCATAAGTAATGTAATGAAAATAACTAAAAATTAAAGGAAAATGAGAATTTCATCACCTAACATGTAAAACATTTAAAGTTTTTATTATTTCACTTTTGTTTAAAATAGGTATACCTAACTTTTATTATTTGGTAATAATTTCATAAATACATTTTATAGTCTGTAAAAGCCATGTCTTAAAAATTAAGGATATTGAGAAAGTTTAGGGATCTTGGAAATGGGTGGCAAAGACTACCAAATTCCTTATAGTTATTTGGTAAAGAAAACCCCTTAGAAAGGAACTTTGGGGGGAAGGAAGAAAAGAATATGGAATTGAGATGTACAGGTAGGGTATGTATAATTTCTGAACCACTGGCATAACATAAGCTTACATTTATTATTAGTTAAGAATAGGTACAATTTACCTATTTCCAGTAATAAGGGAAACTGTCCTTAAAAAAAAGTCTTCCTACTATTAAATACCTAAATTTGTTGCAGTAGCAACAGAAAACTAGTACAACATCTCTCAGAATTCCACAAATAGACTAATGAGAGAAGGGTAATAGACATTGATTAATTTTAAACTTTAAGTTATATGTACACTTAAAAATTTCTAGAGTAGCCCTTGAAAAAATAAAAGTTGTATTAGGAAGCAAATGAATTGCAAGAGGGAGACCTCAAATTATGTGGAAAAAGAGAGAGAAAAAACAAAAGGGTAGGACAAAGATATGGTAGGAATAATAGGGTAGAAATATGGCCAAATATGTTCGTGGTCATAATGAATATAAATGGATTAAATGCTCTAATTAAAAGACAAAAATTGTCAGGCTGTGTAAAAACGTGGTTTTTAGGAAATTAAAATATTAGGACAGAGGCAAGCTGAAAGTAAAAGGATAGAAAATGATATACCTGGCAAAATATTAAGCAAAAGAAATCAGTGTAATTATATTAATATAATAAAATAGAATGCAGGCTAAGGGAGCATTACTAGAAATAGTATCAGTGTTTTAGATGGGAATTGCTTCTTGCTGCTCAGTAGAGATGGAAGTAACAGTGGTTTAAAGATTGACATTTATTTTTCTCCCGCATAAAAGAGTCTAGAGATTGGCAGTGTAGGGGCTGAGTATTCATTTTTGTCACCAAGGTCCTAGTATATTTCTGTTTTTGTACCACTATCTTTAGCATGTGGCTAGCCTTATGGTCCAACATGGTTGCTTGGAGCACCAACTCTCACAGATTGCTTGTAGGAGGAAATTATGGGAGTGGGTGGGTGGAGCACGTGCAAGTTATCAGACCATCTCTTAAAATGGGGAAGTTCGACCTTGCAACTTCATTGGCCCTTTGCTGCAAGGCAGTTAGGAAATGTATTTTAGGGCAGCACATTGCTGCCCATAGTAAAATTGGACTTTCCTTACTGAGGAAAGAGGGGAGGTTTGATATTGGGGAGGCCACCAACAGACTCTGCCACATCATATAATAATAAAAAGTTCAGTTTAGGAGGAAGGTATTAGAATTCTAAAGTTATTTGTACCAAATAACATAGGTTCAGCAAACATAAACCAAACGCAACAGCTACAATAAGCTTGAGCTACTGGGTGAGTATAGAACATTGTACTCAAGTTTTGAAGAATCAGTATAGGTATCATACAGTTGCTACTATATGCATGTACAGTACTTTGTGGAATCCAGAATTTCTGATATTACAAGAGATAATTATTCAACAATCTTAAAAAATGCCCCTGAAAATCTCAATAAATTGCAAAGAATTTGTGTCATACAGACCACCTTCTCTGATGACAATGCAATCTAAGTTAGGACTCAGTTTTCAAAAAGGTGACTTTTAAAAATGTTTGGAAATTTAAAAATACACCTCTAAATAACACTTGAGGTTGCAAAAGATATCATGATGGAGGTTTAATAACACTTAAAACTGAATGATAATGAAAATATAACATCTAAATTTGTGGATCCAACTTAGTGGTTCTTGGGCATAGCACATGGTCAAGTTTCATAAATATTCTGAGAACTTGAAAAGAATGTTTGTTCAGTTGTTGAGGGTGGTGGCAAGTAAGAGAGGAAAAGTTTTACAAACTGGGAACTGTCCTGGCTCCTCCTGGTTTAATATTTGCATACAAAGCGCTGTGCAATTTGACCTCTTACATTTGTCAGTGGGCACTACTGCCCCTCCTTCCTCCTTTGCTTTAATCTTCTATATATATTATATATTATAATCATGATTATAATCATAATTATAGTTCCATGATCAGACTAGACCAGTGGTTCTAAAACTTTAGTGTGTATCAGAATCATCTGGAGAGTTTGTTAAAACCGATTGCTGTACTTGTTTTTGGTTTCTGTTGATCTGGGGTGGGGCCCCCAAATATCCATTTTTAACAAGTTACAAGGTGATGTTCATACTGCTGACCTAAGGACCATGCTTTGAGAACCACTGTACTGAAGACCACATTCTCTTGACTCCATCCCTTTGTAACTGCTAATTCTTTTCTTGCAACCCCTTTTCTCTTTTCTTATATTTAACTTTTTTTCAGAACACCCCCCTCCTCCCAGTTTAAATTGCCCCTCTTTTTGGAAGTACTTTTAACTACCAAGTTGTTAGGTGTCCTTTGTCTGTGCTTACTTAAATCCCAAACACTTGCACATTTGCAAGAGCCCTAATAATACTAGGTACCACTTTATACCCATTAGGATGATGACTGTTAAAAAAAGAATACACACACACACAGAAAATAACAAGTGTTGCTAAAGATGGGGAGAAGTTGGAACTCTTGTGTATTGCTCTTGGGAACATGAAATGGTATAGATGCTGTAGAAAACAGTTTGGCAGTTTCTCAAAA
Source organism: Galeopterus variegatus (assembly GCF_000696425.1). Taxonomy (NCBI): domain Eukaryota; kingdom Metazoa; phylum Chordata; class Mammalia; order Dermoptera; family Cynocephalidae; genus Galeopterus; species Galeopterus variegatus. Next base: position 702,310 of record NW_007726471.1, read on the forward strand.
GGTTAAACATAGAACTACCATATAACCCAGCAATTTCATTCCTAGGTACATATGCAAAAGAATTGAAAACAGGGTCTCAAACAGATATTTGTACATGTTCATAGTAGCATTGTTCACAATAGCCAAAAAGTAGAAGCAACTCAAGTGTACATAAACAGATGAATGGATAAATAAAATGTGGTATATACATTCAATGGAGTATTACTCAGCTTTAGAAAGGAAGGAGATTCCTACCCTTACTACAACATGGATGGACCTTGAAAATGTTATGGTTAGTGAAATAAGTCAGACACAGAAGGAAAATAATTGTATGATTCCACTTTAAAAAGGTACCTAGAATAGGCAAATTCATAAAGACAGAAAGTAGATAGAGGTTACCAGAGGCTAAGGGGACTCAGTGAGGGGAAGTTATTGTTTAATGGGTACAGAACTGATGCTGGAGGTGATGAAAAGATTTGGGGTATAATCGTAGTGATGGTTACACAATATTGTGGATGTGTCAAAAATGTTAGTATATGATTGGAAAAACTTACCAGGAAGTCTTCTTTGGTGATGCAGTTTCACTTTTTATATGTTTCTGTGAGCTCTTTTTAAAAACAACCAGCATGTACTTGTATAATCAGTGAACAAATATTTAAAAGATATATCTAAATATTTATTTTTAAAAATGTATATAAGAAAATTTTGTTCAGAAGTTCTATAAGTTCTAAGTATTATTTATAATGTAAATCTTCTCACTAGTTAAAATTTTTGTATTATTTGATTAGATGATTTTTCCATAGGACTGTGACTAACCTGTGATTAAAAGTAAACTTCCTCTTTAATAAAAGTTAGGTTTCTTTTCTTTCTCCTTCCTTCCTTCCTTCCTCCCTCCCTCCCTCCCTCTTTTCTTTTCTTTTCTTTCTTGTAGTAGAGATTTATTTTTCAATATTCTTTAATCTGGATCTACCCATCCCCCACAGCCCCTGCCACCAACTGAGCAGACTTCCCACCATTAGACCAGAATGACCACTCTTCCCTCCAGGCAATTACAGCATACTGCACCACTAGCCTCACTGGTTCAGAAGAAAGTGTTTAGCCTGTGGCTCTACTATCTTATATCCAACCTCATTCCAGCTCCAGGAACCAAAACTCATGCCTTTAATTACCTGAGACTTTTTAATAGCACTAGCACTGGCACTTCTGGCTGATTTGGACCCTAAATGCCATCAGAGAGGAAGCTCTCACTACATTCTAAATCTGTTGTTTACTTTTCAACAGAGAGAGAAAAAAAAAAGTTAGAGTAGGATTCCCTAGGGATGTTCTTAACCTCTCTATTCAGCTTTGGCTGATACATGAAACTATGGATATAAATATAACCTTCCCCCCTAGGTGTGAAGCTAAGTCAGCAGCTTCTAGAGCCTTGTCTACAGTGTTCAGAAAGACATATTACCTAAAGGGTCAAACTAGTGATGTAGCTCCAGCCACCTCTGCAAATGAGGCCTTGCCAACCACCAGCAAATAGACACATAGTGTCCAGCACCAGTCCATGGGTCTTCCCTCCTTCAGAGTTTCAGCACAGGATCCATGTGAGGGGAGCAACCTGTACTTCTGTTGGAGGATGGCTATAATACTTTACAGGGCACAGCCTGGACAAATGATGCCAAACTTTTCAAGCACAGATAAGTCAACCACAGTTCAGCTGAGGTGATAACTCGGCTTTGTCCATCCCCAGTTTGTCCTCCATCAATAACCAGGGACAATTGAGGCCAGAGGTCTTAGAACTCGTCAACTTTGAAAGAACTGGCCTGGTAGCTGAGGTTGGCACTGGTGAGAGGAAGAGGTCCCCGCAAGCAACTGAGCCAAGTCCTACATGAAGGCAATCTGGATGCCTGCAAGAGGAGTAAACTGGTTCAGGTCCTTGTTGAGCTCCTCCGAGTGTTCCAAGGTCACTGGTTCTGGCAATAGGTCTTTCAGGAGCTCCTCTGGTACTCTTACATGGCAAGACCTGTAGACATCAGCTGCACAGCCCAGGCATAAGGCCAGTGGCTTAGCCTTGCTGTGGACCTTGAGGCACTACGCAGCTCCCAGTGCCGCCGAGCAGCTTGCTGAGCAGGCCAGGACATATAGCGTTTTGGTGGGGACTTCCACCATGGCGCAAGTGTGCAGATCGGACATGGTGGTGCACTCGGGGCTTGTGGCCTGCACAGCTGTCCTCCCTAGGAGCCCCCAGGGTGGGCCTCAGCAGGTGGAGGACACTGGCCGGCCCCTCGCTCAAACCCATGCTGGCAGCCCTCAGCCCCCTGCCAAAAGTTAGGTTTTCTTTGATTACAGGTATATTCTAGTTTGTTGTATTTACGTCAGTTATTTTTAATCTTCTACATTTTCATCTTAAAATTTATTTTATTGGGCTGGCTCCGTGGTGCACTCAGGAGAGTGCGGCGCTTGGGCGCGCAACGGCGCTCCCGCCGCGGGGGCTCACTGGCTGAGCACAGTGCGGGCGACACCAAGCCAAGGGTTGCAATCCCCTTACCGGTCACCAAAAAAAAAAAAAAAAAATTTTATTTATTTTTTAAAGATTACCGGTGAGGGGATCTTAACCCTTGACTTAGTATGGTCAGCACCACGCTCTCCCAAGTGAGCTAACTGGCCATCCCTATATAGGGATCCAAACCCGTGGCCTTGGTGATCAGCACCATACTCTCCCAAGTGAGCCATGGGCCGGCCCTAAAATTTATTTTTAAAATGTATCAAGCATAAAAGTGACAAAACTTAAGTGATGAAGATAAGTATTGAGTGCAGGTAGCATTTATGCTGAGCTGACTTCAGTAGACTTCTAGGGCTTAAATAACAAAGAAGGGAAGAAAGAAAGGAAGAGTGTTGAGTGTGGATTATAGATTTTGTGTATATTGTAGCTTTGTTTTATTTCATTTATTTATCTTTTCTTATTTTATCATTATACAATGTAAACATTTTCTGTGGCCCTTTACTAATTTCTCCATAGTACCCCCACCACCACCACCATCACTGGTGTCCTCGGTTCCCTTACCTTCTTTTGAGAGTTCAAGGAATTATTGTGATTGTTGTAGCCTTCTTTTGCTTTTTTTTTTTTTTTTAGCTCCCACTTATGAGTGAGGACATGCGGTATTTCTCTTTCTGTACCTGGCTTATTTCACTTGTGGCTTTGTTTTACAATTGTAATTAGAATAAGGAGTGAAATGAGGGGAATAGGATCTAGTTAATTGAGGGTACTTGTCAAGTAAATTTCAGTTAATTGAAAACAGTCAATTCAATCAAACATTTGTTTTCTGTACTCTGGGCATAGTGCTTCACTACAGGTATGAAGGTTGTGTGAGTCTGTTTCTGTTGCATATAACAAAATACACAGAACTGGGAATTTTATAAAGAAAATGAAGTTTATTGCTTATAGTTCCTGAGGCTGGGAAGTCCAAAGTCCAGGGAACACATCTGGTGAAGGCCTTCATGGTGGCAACAGTGACGGCAGAGTATCACATTGAGAAAATGCTGGAGCAGAGAGAGACAGACTCTCCTCTTCTGTTAAAGCTCTCAGAACCATGCTCTTATCACCATTTTTAATATATTCACTGTGGCATGGTTGTACAATCTAATCACCTTTTCAAGGCTCCACCTTTCAATTACCATAATAGGATTTCCCACCTTCTTAACAGTCACAGTGGGGGCCAAGTTTCTAGTATATAAAACTTGGGGGACACAATTCAACCTTCAGCAAGTTTTGTGGGGACATAATTCAATCCACTACAAGGGTCTTCCAAAAGTTCCTGGAAAAACAGAACTAAAAGATAATATGAATCTTTCCATCAGTTCTATGAAGATCCCTTGTGCATAACTAAGAAAGCAGTCACTGGTCCCATAGGGTTCCACAGTCTAGTATGGTAGACAGGTAAAAAAAAAATAGCCACAATCAATTAGTATGGAGGTAGATGGATGTATGAACTAAGGTTAAGATTATTCATTCTTACAACATAAATTTATTGAGCAACTACTATGTGTTAGGCCCAGCATTGGGGTTACACTGATAAACAGGAAAGATTTGCTCTTACATTGAAAGAGCTTACAAGCATGTTGTAAGTAAATGTTATTTTCTCCCTATCCACACGTTTTTGAAGTGAAATAAGTAGGATAAGAAAGGAAACAGTAGGAATAAGTTGACTCTTAACATTAGAAGAACTCGATACTGGCCAGCCACCAAAAACAAAACAAAATAAAACCCAAAAACATTGGAGGAGCTCAAATCAGGATGCAGTTTGACAATCTAATATTTTCCTGATCAACAGAAAACGTTGAAATTTGAATTGTTCCCATCAGTACTGGAAAGACTCTTTATTACTAAGCTTGTGATAGGGTTGGGTTTTTTTGTTTGTTTTGTTTTTTAAGATAGTAAGTGAAAAGTTGCTTATTAAAGCTTAAAAATTCAAATCCTCAGTTACAAAGTAAATATTTATGGAAAAATCATACTGGTTCTTTGGGAGGTAGATAGTGATGATGCAGTTAATGGCAGTTAAGCAATAATTATTTGGGACAGTCATCAAAGCAGCATATTGGTATCTGTAGCCAGTTGTGCTTACTGTGCCTCTGTTACTAAATTGTAGTTATCAAAGCCCTTATTTTAAAACTTTAAAAAATAACAATTGAAAGAAAAACAAGGATTCAAGACCTTTGTGACTGTTTTTGTCTTTTTTTCTGTAATTTGTTTCATCTTTTTTTTTTTTTTGGCAGCTGGTGAGTACAGGGATTGAATCCTGGACCTTGGTGTTGTCAGTACGATGCTCTAACCAACTGAACTAACTGGCCAGCTCCTTGTGGCTCTGTCTGCCAGTGGGAAGTGTTTGGGGGTCCTCAATACTGCCTTCACTTTGATTGTTTTATTATTTATTTTCCTTGAGTAGGGAAGAAAAGCCATCTACTCAGAAAAAACTATGTTGTTATTATCGTTGTTTTAGCATAACTTGGCTTGAAAAAAATTTTAATGAAGTAGTAAAAGAAAATCCTTTACCAGGTATTGAAATATGTTTTTCCCATTAGCCTTTGTTGGGCTACCTTTCTCACACCAGGATGTGTTCGGAAATGACAGGTAGAAGTATTTGAAACAAAATTTTACAAGCAGTACTTGTAAAATAAGCTAATAATCTGTATCTTTTTATTAACTCTCTAGAAGTATCATGAGTAAACCAAAAATGGAAATAATATAGTCTCTAGGCTTACCCTAAGTTAGAGAAAGCCAGGTAATGATACGAGTATGCTTGTCAGTGAAGTTTAGTTTAACTACTGTCATCTGTTAAAGTCGATAAAAGATTTCAACAGTTCAAGCTTTGCTGGTTTCATTGCCTTAGTTTTAAATTAAAAATATTTCTTTCGAGCTTTCTGGATAAGATGCTGTTAGAAAATAGTACTCCAGGGCCGGCCCGGTGGCGCACTGCTACAGTACGCTGCTTGGGAAGCGTGGCGGCGCTCCCGCCGAGGGTTCGGATCCCACATACAGACCAGTTCCCGCTCACTGGCTGAGCGAGGTGCGGGAGCAACACCGAGGGTTGCGATCCCGTAGCCGGTCCCGGTCCGGTACGGGCGCGACACTGAGGGTTGCGATCCGTTGCTGGTCACGAAAAAAGACAAAAAAAAAAAAGAAAATAGTACTCCCTTCTTTTACTCCTGAAATGTGCATGTAGGATTTCTTTATTCCCTTCTTCGCAAGAAATTTTAGCTCATGTTTAAAGCTGAGTGTATAATCTCTAAAGATGAATTTCCTAGCCGTATAACATCCATTATACTAAAATTTTAAAGGCCTGTACATTGGGTGAACCAGAGCAACTGGTTTTAATGTATATATGTTAATATATTTATAAGTTGATAATTTTTATGTACCTTAAAAAAATTAAACAGAAAAGTAAAATCCTTAATTTAATATGACCTTATTAACAATATCTTCTTTTTCCAGTCCATGTCTTAAACTAAAAACCAAGGTCCAGAGGTGAAATGTAATATAATATGATGAAACATGACATGATGTGTGTAGGAGCTTTGGGATCAGGGTATATCTGAGTTTGAGTTTTCTCTCTGCCGTTTCTTATCTGTACAGTGTTAGGCAAATTACTTAACCTCTCTAAAAATTATTTCTCTCATGTGTAAAGTAAGAATAATAATACCTCTCCCATAGGATATTTGTTAAATAAGATAACCCAGATGAAGTGTCTGGTATAGTGCCTGGTAGACATGCAAGATGCTTGCTTTTATGTAAGAATTCAGAGATATGAATTAAACCCTAAAGTTATAGTAGTTAAAGGCAGTTATAATTATGGAGCTTTTGAAACCTTTATTTAAAGTTGTTGTAAATCTAGTTCTCTCCAGTTTTGATCAATTTATCATAAAAATGATTAGATAATTTTTAATGACTCTGGGGCTCTAGAGTTTTTCTTGGTATGAGGTAAGCCATTATGATATGGAATAATGTGATCCTAACAGTCGTCAGGATACATGGATTGTTTTTTAGGCTTGAGCTCTGCACCTACACTTTCTCTAATTGAAAGAATTCAGAGTTTTCCTTACTGAAAATCATGAAAGATGAAGCTTAAAGCTGACTATACTTTTGTAGAATTCAAATAGAAGCCTCTGTACTGCTTCTGAATGAGATAATGTAACTGTAGCCATATCCCAGCAAAGGTAAAGTATCATTGAACCACTAAAATTCATGTTGTTTTATTATTCTTAAAATAAATACTTTTATTTTATTACTACTTAGTTGTAGAGGATGATTACAGGACAAACAGTGTGAACTGTTTTAAATATCGAAAAAATTGAAAGGACCGAAAGAGTCCTGTATTAAATCCTGTATAATTAATAAAGTTCTCAGGATTCACATGTCTTTATGTCTTCAAAAGTTACCGTACCTAACACATATCACAGAGCATCAGACTGTATGGTAATAAATTTTACAATACATGTTAATTCAGCAGCACCCTATTAAAAACTTGAAAGTATTTATCCATGAAACTATACACATATTTTCTAAAACAATAAATTTTTTGTCATAATCTGCATTTGTTGTACAGTTAGCAATGAATTATAAGAACCATTGAAGAAATTGGGTGGGATTTATTTATAGTCTCAAGTCACAAAAGTATGCGGTCTTAGGGCAAACATATGTTTCTCTTTTTAGGGATTTTGGTCATCAGTATAGAGTTTTTTAAAGTGCAGTAGTGTAAGTCAGGAGCTTTTGAGTCAGGTTGCCAAGTGTTGTGGTTCCACTGCTTCCTAGTTTTGTGTTCTTATGTTCCTTACTTGATTTTCTTATCTGTGAAGTGAGGATTATAGTAAAAATATTACTATTGGGCCGGCCCGGTGGCGCACTCGGTAGAGTGCAGCACTTGGGAGTGCGGCGGCACTCCGGCTGAGGGTTCGGATCCCATACAGAGACCGGTCCGCTCACTGGTTGAGCGCGATGCGGGCGCGACACCGTGGGTTGCGATCCCGTTGCTGGTTGTGGTACGGGCGCGAAACCAAGGGTTGTGATCCTGTTACCGGTCACGAAAAAAGACAAAAAGGAAAAAAAAAATATTACTATCTCATAGGGTTGCAGAAGGATTTGATGAATTAATATATGTAAAGCATTTAGAGTACCTGCCACATAAGGGCACAATGAATTTTATAGTTGTCATTGTTCTACGGTGTGACAGATGTCTCAATCAAAGTGAACTATTTTGAGTTTTTTATTATGTCCTGTGAAGTGTATGTAGAGAATAGTAAAATCTGCCAGGAAAAGAGTGGCTTTGTATTAAGAATACTAGAAGGAATCTATTCTTTTTGTATTTCCATGTAAGCTATGAAGTGAGAGGATAAGCAGATAATGACCCTTTGAAGGTAAGAGGGGAGTAAATATAACTTTTTTTTTTTTTGTAAATGACCGGTAAGGGGATCTTAACCCTTGACTTGGTGTGTTCAGCACCACGCTCTCCCAAGTGAGCTAACCAGACATCCGGATATAGGGATCCGAACTTGTGGCCCTGATATTATCAGCACCACACTCTCCCAAGTGAACCATGGGCCAGCCCATAACTTTAAACATTCTAATCACATGGGTGAAATTACTTTTAAGAATAGTCAATGGTTAATAAATACTAAATTGAGACTGGACAAAAGTTAATAAAAATAGAGTAGTGCTTTTTCTTTTTCTTTTTTTTTTTTTTGTCTTTTTTCGTGTCCGGCAACGGATCGCAACCCTCGGTGTCGCGCCCGTACCTGACCAG
>NW_007726472.1:0-8117 GCF_000696425.1 Galeopterus variegatus
TAAGATAAAGTGCAATATCAGAGTACTGTGACTGATACAAAGAGTATTATTAAAAATATTATCTGAGCAGGTGGATTAGAGATGTTTTCATGGAGGACAACATGATTGATTAGTTTCTTTGATGAGCAGTAGGAGGTTACCAGGTGCATGAGAGATGTCAGGACATGCCAGGCAGAAAGAAATGCTTGTGTAAAGACACAGAGGCATGATGTAGTATCCCACATGTGGAGAATCACAAGGAATTCTGTATTGCCAAAGAGAATAATGCAAGGGTAGGGAAGTGGGTAGGGGAGTAATTTTGGCAGGAGATATACTGGAGAATTAGGTTGGAGCCAGATCCTGGAATTTTCTTTGTAGATGAAGTTTGTTACTGAAGTTTAACTGACCAGCTTGCCTTGCTGAACTGTAAAAGTCTCAATGCAATTTCAATGGCTTGCTGTGTTCTGATGGGTCATTTTAAGGATCTGGAGCTGTCAGTTTGTCTAGAAAACTGAATTCAGATAGTGGGAAGAAAGGAGTGTGAGCTCTGGGCTACAGAGCCCTTGGAGGAGACCTTAGACATACATAATAAACTCATCTGAAGTCAGAAAGATGATAATGAACCATACCTGACACTGTAAGACAGAAAGAAGTGATGTTAGTTTATTAAGTAAGTTCTGATATGATGCAGCATAAATTTGTTTCCCTGAGTTACATGGTAACTTTTTCTTTAGAAGAAAACTCAAGGTTGTAGAGGGTCAAATAGTGTTCCTACCAAATTCATGTCTATCTTGGAACCCCAGAATATGAAATTTGGAAACAGAGTCTTTGTAGAAGTATTAAGTTATGATGAGGTCATACTGGATTAGAGTAGGCCCTAAATCTAATGACTGGTGTCTTTATAAGAAGAGGAGAGGACACACAGCGAGACAGAGAGAAGCTATGTGAACACAAAGGCAGAGACTGGAGTGAAGTAGCTACAGGACATGGAATGCTAGGGATTGCCAGGAGCCACCATAAGCTAGAAGAGAGGCTGGGACCAGTGTTTCTCTTAGAGTTTTTAGAAGGAACCAACACTGCTGATATTTTGATTTTGGGTTTCTAGCCTTCTGGACTATAAGGGCACACATTTCTGTTCATTTTAGTCACCAAGCTTCTGGTAATTTGTTACAGAAGCCCTAGGAAACTAATATGGTGATATAATATTTTAATAAATTGAGAGGCTTGATAATTAGTCATCAGGTAATCTAGCAGATTTGGCATTTCATCAATTATGCATTTTGTCATAAAATTTAAACTGTTATTCAACTTCCTGATTTTGGGAGGTGATGAGGCTTGGAAAAATGTTTCTAGTTTGAGCCTATCATGTTTAGGTTTACTTCATGTCTGTTTCCAGTGTATCACAGTCTGGTATGCTAAACAACATACCCACTGTAAACAACTAAAAATGATGGGCAACATATTTAAAATATACACTGATGAGCTACCAAAATGGTGTAAAAAAAGAAATCCTTAGTTCCAATGAAGTGAACATAGAGTGAAATGAAGGTAAGTTAGTGCTGAAGTCAGCTTTTGCTCTAGTGGCATCTGCTGAGGCTTTGTGATCTTCACTTCTTAGATTAAGGGCAATGAAGGGGACAGGGGACAGAAGACAACATATAGAGCCCACTCAAGGTGATGAGTCTAAAATAAGACCCCCTCATAACACTGTGACTCCAAAGGTCCACAGTTACAGTGCAAGGATGGAAAATAAATTACTCTCAAAAGGGAACATCAAGGAAATTGATCTGTCCTCATCTATTGCCTTCTTGGTTTTGACTAGAACTAAAAAAATTTTAAAAAATCCTGTGAAATTTCTTAGCCATGGGCCTGTTTTCTGGCCAGTTCATAGCCTAAGTTCATATTACTTGCGGCAGTTCAAAAAACTTCAATCCTAGGTTTAATTTCAGAGTGACTCCAGGCAGAGGCAAAGGCCAGTCCTCTCTGAAAAAATGCACCTTCAAGCAGGCCTTGAAGAATTTGAATTGATAGGGTTCATAGAAATATTAGAGCACAATATAACAAACTCAAACAAACACAACATAAGACCACTCAGTAGGAGGAGATCTGCAAATACTTCAGGTGTTGAAATTGCCAGTTGGGAAATATAAAATTTGCATTTTTAACTTGTTTCAATAAATGAAAGATAGGGTTAACATAAGTAAGGTTTAGGAGACCATAAAACATGACAAGAATGCCTGAAAATGAATCAAACAGGACTTTTAGATATGAAGCAGTTATTTGTACCTTACCACTACAAAAAAAGCAACAAACACCAAAGACAAACAATAAAAGAGAAAAACAGGAACAAAAGATATATATAAAATAACCATTAAAAAGCCAATAAAGTGCCAAGAATAAGAAAATACCTTTAAACAGAAAAACAGGAACAAAAGGTATATATAAAATAACTATTAAAAAGTTAATAAAGTGCCAGGAATAAGAAAATACCTTTCAACCCTAAATGTAAATAGATTGAATTCCCTACTCAAAAGACTTAGACCAGCTGAATGGATTTTAAAAAACTAGATACAACTACATGCTGCCTACAAGAAACTTACTTCACTGTATAGACTCATACAGACTAATATTGAATGGATGGAAAAAGACATACCATACAAATGGAAACCAAAAATTAGCAGGAGTAGCTATTCTTATAATGGATAAAATAGACTTTAAACCAAAAACGACAAAAAGAGACAATGAAGGTCATTATATAATGACAAATGGATCTATCAATTAAGAGGATATTATAATCACAAATATATATACACCCAATACTGGAGCACGCTGATATATAAAGCAAATATTATTAAACCTAAAGAGAGATATGATACAGAGAATTACAATACAATAATAGTTGGTGACCTCAACACTCCTATCTCAGTATTGGATAAATCATCTAGGCAACAAATCAGCAGAGAAACACAGGGTTTAAAATATACTTTAGACCAATTGGACCTATAGAACATTTCTTCCAACAACTATAGAATACACAGTCTACTCATCAGCACTTGGAACATTCTCCAGGACAGACCACATGTTAGGTCACAAATCAAGACTCAACAAATTTTTAAAAATTAAAATCATTTCAAATATCTTTTCAAACCATAACAGAATAAAACTAGAAGTCAATACCAAGTGAAATTTCATAAACTGTACAGATATATAGAAATTAAATAACATACTCCTGAATGACCTATAGGTCAAGGAAGAAATTAAGCAGAAAATTAAGAAAATTATTGAAACAAATGAACATAAAAGCACATCATACCAAAACCTATAGGATATTGCAAGAGCAGTACTAAGGGAAATTTATTGCAATAAGTGCTTACATAAAAGAGTAAAAAGACTTCAAATAAACAACCTAACATTACACTTCAAAGAACTAGAAAAACAAGAAAAATCCAATCCCCAAATTAGTAGAGAGAAGACATAGTAAATATTAGAGCAGAATTAAATGTAATAGGGAGAGAGAAAAAAAGACACAGAAGATAAATGAAACAAAAAGTTGTTTTTTCAGAAGATAAACAAAATAACAAGACATTAGCTAGACTAACTAAAAAAGAGAGAAGACCTGAATAACAAAAATCAGAAATGAAAAAAGAGACACTTACAACCAATACCACAGAAATACAAAGAATCATTAGAGACTATTACAAACAATTACATGCATACAAATTTGAAAACCTGGAGGAGATGGATAAATTTCTGGATGCATACAAACTACTGAGACTGAACCAAGAAGAATTAGAAAACCTGAACAGACCAATAGCAAGCAACAAGTTTGAAGCAGTAATCAGAAGTCTCCCAACAAAGAAAAGCCCAGACTGGATGGCCTCACTGCTGAATTCTACCAAACCTTTAAAGAAGAATTGATACCAATCCTTTTCAAACTACTTCAATAAATGAAAACAGAGACCAGTCTCCCAAATTCATTTCATGAGGTCAGCATCACCCTGATACCAAAATCAGACAAAGAGAAAACAAAAAAAGACCAATACCCTTGATGAATGTAAATGCAAAAATTCTCAATAAAATATTAGCAAACATAATTCAATATCACATCAAAAATATTATACAGCATGATCAAGTGAAATTCATTCTAGAGATGCAAGATAGTTCAACATGCACAAGTCGATAAATGTGATAAACCATGTCAACAAAATCAAGTACAAAAGAACCATATGATCATTTCAATATACACAGAAAAAGCATTTGACAAAATTCAACATCCCTTCCTGATGAAGACTTTCAACAACCTAAATGTAGAAGGAAAGTATCTCAATGAAGTAAAAGCCATATATGACAAACCCACTGCCAACATCATCTTGAACTGAACAAGGAACAAGACAAGGATGCCCACTCTCACCAATTCTATTTAAAATAATATTGGAAGTACTGGCTTGAGCAATTAGGCAAGAAAAAGAAATAAGGGGCATAAAAATTGGAAAAGACAAAGTCAAATTGTCCCTGTTTGCAGACGAAATGATTCTATATACAAAAAAAGCCTAAAGACACCACTAGAAAACTCCTAAAGCTGATAAACAAATTCAAAAAAGTTGCAGGATATAAAATCAACATACAAAAATCAGTAGGATTTTTAAATATCAGCAACAAACTAGCAGAAAAGAAAAAAAAATCAAGAAAGCAAGCCCATTTACAATAGCTACCAAAAACCCAAAAAAAAAACCCCTAGGAATTAATTTAACAAAGGAAGCGAAAGATCTCTACGAGTGGAGCTACAAACACTGCTGAAAGAAATTAAAGAGGACACCAAAAGGTGGAAAGGCATTTCATGTTCATAGACTGGAAGAATTAACATTGTGAAAACGTCCATACTACCCAAAGCAATTTATGATTCAATGCAATTCTCATCAAAATACCACAGACATTCTTCACAGGAATAGAAAAAAGTAATTCTAACACTCATATGGAAAAACAAAAGACCATGAATAGCCAAAGTAATCCTGAGCAAAAAAATAAAGCCATAGGCATTACACTACCTGACTTCAAATTATACTACAAAGCTGGACAAATGCAATAGAATTGAGATCATAGAAATCAACCCACATACTTACAGGCAACTAATCTTTGACAAAGGCATCAAGAACATACATTAGGAAAAGACTGTGTCTTCAATAAATGGTGCTGGGAAAACTAGACCTGTACCTCTCACCATACACCAAAATCAACTCAAAATGGATTAAAGAGTTATGTATAAGACCTGATACTATAAAACTCCTAAGAAAAAAAACCATAGGGTAAACACTTCCAAAAGCAGGACTGTGCAAAGTCTTTATGAATAAGATCCCAAAAGTACAGGCAACAAAAGAGAAAATAAACAAATGGAATTGTAGCAAACTAAAACCTTCTGCATAGCAAAGGAAACAACAAACAGAATGGAAAGATACCTACAGAATGGAAGAAAATATTTGCAACCAAGGAATTAATATTCAGAATATACAAGGAACTCAAACAACTTAATAGTAAAAAAACCAAATAACTTGATTTAAAAATGGACAAAGGAGCTTAGTAGACATTTCTTTAAAAAAGAGAAACAAATGGCCAACAGGTACATGAAAAAATGCTCAAAATCACTAATCACCAAAAAAAAAGCAAATCAAAACTACGTTTGAATATCATCTCACCCCCTTAGATTGGCTTATATCAAAAAGACAGAGAATAACAAATGCTGGTGAGGATGTGGAGAGAGGGGAACTCTACTACACTGTTGGTGGGACTGTAAATTAGTGCAGCTATGGAAAATTGACACGGAAGTTACAGAATGGAAAATGGTTTGTCAAGCAAAATCCAGTAAACATAAATATGATGTTGCTGTTATAACACAGACTTTAAAGCAGAAGCATCACTACAAATAAAGAGGATCACTCCATATTGATAAACTAACACTTGAGGTTGATAAAACAATTTAAAACTGTAGGTATGTAATAATATAGCCTCAAAATATATAAATAAAAAATTGACAGAACTGCATGGAGAAAACAACATAGCCAATGTCCTAGTGGGAAATTTTAATACTTCTGTCTTAGTACTTGATGAATCAAGCAGAGAAGAGTCAGCACAAATATTGATAGTTTTGTCAATTCAATACTAACCTTGATCTAATGATTTGTAGTATATAGGACATTGTTCACAATTGGTGAATACACATGAGTATTTTAGAAATATTTGGGGTTGTTCTAGTTAGCTGTTATTGAATATAACTTAATTGCATTTTGGTTAAAAAGGAGTTAATTGGAAATTTGTTGAGAATTTTATGGCTTAGTACAAATTCAATTTTCATAATTGTCTTATGTAAGCTTGAAAGGAATATTTGTATAGAATATTTATATCCAGCTTTGAGAGTAATTTATAGCTAGAAACTTTCACATTAGCAACAAAGAAAGAATGTTTAGTGTGCAAATATCTATTTTCAGGGGCGAAAAAAAAGAACAACCGAATAAAAATTTAGGCTTTTTTCTTTCCATTAATGTCAGTGGTTAGGGAATCACCATAATTTTTTTGTGAAATATCATGAGAGAAAATAACCTGAAAATATGATGTAGTAATATGATCCCTCCAAAAATGTCTCCCAATAAGCAATGGTGGTTCAGATAGAACTACTTATTCATTCAGAAGGCTGTGGGAGAATGGGGGGCAGGGGGCAGGGTAGGGAGAGGGACTATGCTTGTCTAGAGGTTGGGTAAAAGACCTTGTGAGGAAAATAGAGTAGTTTAGTCAGGTCCCTTCACCTCAGGTCTGGTTGGGGGTGGTGCAGCACATTCTTTGTAAACAAGTTGTGTGGGAGTAGAGTTAGTGCACATTTGAGCCCCAGTGTATCTTTTGGCTTGTTGCTATTTTTGTACGTTCTTCAGTGTGTGAGGCAAGGGCTCTGAACTGCTGGTCAGCAGAGCTTGTGTCTAAAAACAGAGCATGTTTACTTTGCTGGCAGCTGCTCAGTTTCTCTTTGGACTGCCTAGCTCTTAGACCTGTGTGTGCTCAATAAAGCTTATTATTTCTTCACCTGTGGCTCCGGGGACCTTTTTCCTGTTACCTAGCTCATAGACCTGCGTGTGAAGGGTTTGTGAATGGGCTAGAGGGGTCCATGAGCTCCAGCCCTAGCTCTGCAGACCTCTCTGAAAAAACAGATTAAAACCGAGCTCTCATGGTGAGCAGGACTTATCTAGGCAAAGAACTCCTACTACACAACCCTGAAGGGGACAATCCTCAGGCGGAGAGGTTTATTTTTTCCTTTCCTGGCTTTAGTAAAGTCAGAGACAAAGCTCAGAGAGAGGCCAACACCAGTCTCCCTTCCTCAGGAGCAAGACCCTTTTTGCCTTGTACTGCTGTGAATGCGTGAGTGTAAATGTTTGTTTCATTAATGCCATGTTAGAAAGAAGAGGATGGAAATGAGTTGATCAGTCAAGATTTGGTTTCCTAGTAGCTGATTATAATCATCCAGCTATACATGCCTGATTGAAATTGTTTGTGATTGAAGCCTGGATAGCTAAAGCCTGCTGGTCTTGTGGAAATTTAATACAATGTCTGATGCAGTGACAGATGTCCTGGCCAGGGAAGCGGGGGGTTCCAGTTCTTGTCTCTAATTCTTCTGTAACCAGCTACGAGATTTGGAACATTTCTTATCATTTCTGTGCCTCCACTTTACTCATCTGAAAATGAAGGGGTGGGTGTGTATAATCTGTTGGAACCCTTTGAGCTGACTAAATTCTTGACTTATCTTCACTAGAGAGTGAGCAAGACCTCCCTCTGCTTTGGGTATTGGGTGGCTGGGTGATGAGTGATACCTATGACAATAACAGCAGTAAAAATAGTTAGAGTTTATTGAATATTCTGGGGACTAAACATTTCACATGCTTTGCCTCATTTAAGACTCACAATAGTCCAAGGGGTGAATAATATTCTTGTCCTCTTTTTACAGTCAGGAACCTGAAGTGAAAGGAAGTTAAGTAACTTGCACAAGGACACACAGCCTATGAAGTGTGGCATCAGGGATGGGCCAACCACACATGCTGATTGCACATACCAACCACGCACAGTTGGCCTTGCCATCTGAAGAGGTGTCTGGGGAGGGAAGG
>NW_007726472.1:8667-9634 GCF_000696425.1 Galeopterus variegatus
TGCACATACCAACCACGCACAGTTGGCCTTGCCATCTGAAGAGGTGTCTGGGGAGGGAAGGAGGGCGGGGAATGAGAGAGACCATCACCACGTGAAAGAAGGAAATGGAATAGGAGGTGGGATGGGGCTTTGCCACATTGCATATCTCTGAGTTGTCCGATATGACAGCCCTGGGCCCAGGCAAAATAAGAGAGACAGAATTCACCCACCCCCTTACTCTTTTCCTCTCACTGCTGGGGGGGACCCAGCCTACTCTAAATTTGTTTGACGTGGAGGTGGGAGGTGGGAAGCAGCATTCATAAAGAGAAATATTTAACATGCTCAATATTGAAGAGGAAGTATTCTAATTGGAAGCTCATTTATTGAAGAGAGGATTTTCATATTAGTGCCCAAAGACACATATGAGCGTAATTGTTTCAGACCCACTGGCAGAAAGAATGCCTGACCCTTTCTTCTTTTCTGTAACAGGATATCTGAAAGATGTGCACAAACTCAGCTCTGTTTAGCTTCTTTCCTAAAGAAAATGTTGGTTTCACTTACACTATGAACTCTTAAAAGACCACAGACCTTTCCCTCTGTAGTTTAGAGTTTGCTGTGGGCATTAGATGATAGAAAATGGCACAGAAATTCTAAATTAGCATACAAAGGCATTTGAGTTGAAGGAAAGGAGATCTACGAGGGGAACCTGGAGTTCTGAGATGATTGTACTTTTGTCAAGAGAGGTATTTATGACTTGCTTCCTTCCACACATAAGTAGGAAGGACCCGTTACCTTGGATCTTTGAGACCCTTGAGAAACCAGTGGCCTTTGACTAGCTGTGTCGGTTTCACAGGAGTCAGTTTTCTTGAGGTTGTGTTGATCGTATCATCAAGGCTGCTACCTCATGATCGTGACAAAGGAATAGACTTGGACAGTTAACCTTGAAACAGGAAAACAAACATGATTTATAAAATTAGACTTTCAGAAG
>NW_007726472.1:10487-29660 GCF_000696425.1 Galeopterus variegatus
CCTTCCTCCTCCTTTCCTGTCTTTCTCAGTAATAGATTTATATTTATACAGTTTTAAGTTTACAGAGAAATTGAGCAGAAATACAGATAGTTTCCATATCCTCCCCCCCACTCACACACAGTTTCTCCTATTAACATGTTACATTAGTGTGGTATATTAGTTATGAACCAATATTGATATACTATTATTAACTTCCTTTTACATTAGCGTTTCCTGTTTGTGTTGTACAGTTCTATGTGTTTTGTCAAATGTATATTATCCTGTATTAACCATTACAGTATCACACAGAATAATTTTACTGCCCTAAGAATCCTCTGTGACTGAGCAAATTATTTAATCTCTTGAGCCCAGGTTTTCTTATCTGTAATGAAATCAATAATAGTACCCATCTCCTAGAGTCATTGTGAGGATCAGATCAGATACTGATATAGCCAAAACTCAATAAATGTAAGCAAATAAATGTTAATAAAATAATATCTTTTTATGTCCCAGAGAAACAAGCTCAGTGAATGATATAAAAGTTCAAAAATAAAATGAGTATATTTTATTTCAATGAAAGCTAATTTCTTACTTAGTTTGGGATTCTGACTAGCTTAGGGCTTTGAAGTTTAAAAGTAAAGGAAAATGAAAAATGTGCTTTGTTATTCCTTTCTGGTGCTGTAGTATTAATAATTGCCTTCTTCATTCTTTGAAAAATATCCTAAGAATAAAATATTAACTTATTTTTTAAAAAGTAAAAGTAAATATATATATGCATAATACACACACATGAGTATACTTGCATGTGTGTATGTATATATAAAATTTACTTTTTCACCACTAATGAAGTATTTTCCACTCCTGCGTAGAATAATACTGAATAACTCCTTTTCTTCTATAGAGATGAAATTTATACCTCTTAACTGTCCTCACTGTTGAAAATTCTTCCTGCAGAGCTGAAAGCTTCTGTCATTATTGATCTGGACATAGCATGTCAACATCTCAGATGACAGCTTGTGTCTGGCCTCATATTCTATTTTCCATTCATGCTAAAAAGATTTACAAAAAGCAGCATCTTGCAAGGTTGTAGAGATGAGAAGAGGTATTAGAAAAAACTGAGTTCTTCATACAGAAATTTCCATGCTGGTTTCTATTTTGAGTGGTGATGTTATCAGTTCACATCAAACCCTGCCTTGAACTTAAACATAAACACTTGTGCCACCAACAACAATAAGAACTAGCTAAGAAGTATTGAGCTCTTGTTATGTTCTGTGCACTATGCCAGTATTTCTATAGGAATTTCTTATTTATTTTTCACGTAGAGGTACCAGGTAAGTAGTAGTATTAGCCCTATTTAATGGGTGAGAAACAGGCTCAGTGAAGTTAAAAATATGTTTAAATCACACCTATTCACCAAATTTACTGAGTGCCTGAACCTGGGAAGTGCTCTGTGGGATATGAAGATGTGTGAGGCAAGACCTTTGTCCTTTGGGAGTTTGTAGCCCGATGGCAGGAGGTGAGGCATACACTGCCATAGCCCTATGTGATAGATAGATGCCATGAGAAGGAAGATTATCCTTCGGTATTCTTTCTTTCTTGCAAGCCCATAACTTATAAGTCCCCAGGTAGACTATTGTCTCTCATCTGTGTATGCCTTTATATATGTCACTGCTTAGACTGTATCTTCCTCCAGTCCTCCTCTTCCCTTCTTTTCCCTAGCTCTTCCATGCACTTTGAGTCTCAGATCAGAGGCTATGTCTTTTAGGGAGTCATCCTCCAACTGGGATTGGTTGCTCCCCTTCTGCATTTTCATTATGGTCTGGGAAATTCTACAAAGTAAAAGTGCTTGGGGTGCCTCCAGGACAGCACAAGTACCAAAATCTCTTGGGGATTAGAGGATCTTATACATAGGCTTTGAGTGACCTCGAGATATAGATCTCAGATTGGAAAAAGGGAAAGTTAAATGCTAGTCCCAGTTCTATCACTAGAATCAACTTTGTAACCTTGAATTAATGGTTTAATTTCTTTGGACTTTGTAAAATGGTTACAAAAATGGTAACCTTATCTGTAGTGATGTAACAAAAGAGCTGTGATTTTTCAAATAAGACAACATGTAAATTGCTTGTTTAATTTTTTAAGAAAGAAACTTTAAAGAGCTATTTCCTAATAGCACGACTATTACTTTCAGATCTTGACTTAGGAGGATATTGACTAATCTGAGTAGGCATTAGTCTCAAACAAACAAACAAACAAACAAACAAACAAACAAACAAACAAAACCAAATAGAGCACTCCACACATTCCTGTCTACCTATCTGGTATTCCTTTATTATAAATTATTTCACAAGAGCTGTGTGCAATCTTGTTTCAGACATCTTGGGTGATAATTCCTCCATCACTTCTGTGTGTAGGTTATCTCAGAAGTACATTAGCCACACAGAGAAGGACATCACTTTTATTTGTATTTTTGTATTATGAATAAATCCAGTGAAGGAGACAAAATCTTCCCCCTTTTTTCTTACCTGTTTGTGAAGGAGAGTATGCAGGAGACACAGCAATTTTGGAGCCACAGAGTGAGGTTCCAAAATGAATCATCACCTCTTAGTCCTCTGAGGAGACTGTGGAATCAGGAACCTGTATAAGCAGACGTACCTGGGGAAACAGTGCCTGTTCTCTGCCATTTAACAACACTGTTACTGATTTAGCTGCCATCCAACTTTTTGTTTGGTCATCCATTGAACCATTCTTTCTGCAAGATTACCTTTGGAGAATGAAATGGAAAATAGTGAGGTCAGATTCCCAAGTGACAATGACATTAATTTTAATACTGTTTTCATATTTCATATGATAAGTGAGTACTGATGGAGAAATAAAACAATCTGTCTTTTATATAAAAGTGCCATCTGTATCACTGACTGGAGATGCCATAAGGCATTCATTGGGTAAACTCCCAAAGGGTGGAAACAGCCACTACAATAATCTGTGTTTGAAAATTTGGGGATCTTTGGAGAATTCAATCAATATTCTCTTCTTGGCTATCAGTATATGAATAACAATAATGCATTGCATGGATTGTAATTTTGTGTTTTGTAAATTTTGACTTCATAGATTTTAGGAAGTGAATGTCTACAGATGTCTGTGGTTTTCCAAGAGAATATGCGGAGTTGCCATGCACATATCGAAAGCAGATTCCACATTTTGTGAAAAGAGAAAACGATAAACTCACAGTGTAGAAGTGAACAAGAAAACATACAAAAATATGGCTGTAGGTAACCTTTTTCTCCTGGGAAACTACAGTGTTTCTCTAATATTTATAAGCTGCTTCTTAGGAAGAGATAGGCAGGATAAAATAGATATCAGTTCTTATGGTCTAACGGAGGGAGGAAAAAGATCTCATAGGGCTTGAAAGAAATATCCTGGTAACTTACTGTGGAATTGAATTTGAGACAGGGTAGACATGTCTCAAATCCTATGCCAGGGTATTATTTTTTCTGCTGAACTACTAAAATTACTTTTTTATATGTTAATCTTGAGGCATAGAGTTCAAAAAGAGCATTAGACTTAAGCGCCCATGTATAAAGAAGGGGCTGTGCAAAATACATTGTGATGGCTTTAAAGAAAAAATGCAAAAAAATATTTTTCTCCCCTCTCTTTTGCCAGACAAGGTTACGTTTCTCAATATCGCCTGCTCACGTCCAACTAGACTACTTGCATGAAGTGCTAATGAGATCCTGAAAGAAATAAACAGTACAATTTCATACTAGTGCTAAAAATTGGTGAATTTTAAATTCTCTCTTTATCAAACTGAACAATGACCTTGGGAAAATTGTTCATTCCATCCTGCATGTCCTGCTTGAAGCACAGTATAATGTGGAACTGAGATACCAAATGAGCACGCATGTCGTGCTCCATGGCGAGGCTCTCTCCTCTCAGCTGAGCCTGTTAGAGTGAGCACGACTGAAGTCATGTTGGGACCTAAAACTACATGGGCTCTACAAGATTTTCTAAAAGATAGTTTTTTTTCCCCTTGGCATGCATTTCTCTGAGTTCCTTGTTTTCCCATGGTTATTTGGTATTTTGAACTTTGGTTATGGGGCAAGTTGACATTATTTACGTGAATGTAAAGTTGTTTTCTAGTCAGCCTATCCAGATCCTAGGAAACCAAGGAAGACATCAGTGAAGCTATGCTGATGCTGCCCCTCCAGCAGGACCCTGAGATAACAGCAAGGACAGGAGCAGAAACCAGATGGAACCTTGGCAAGACCTTGCACGTGGCTCTTTGCACAGAGCTCCCACAGCTCACATCCCCCTCCCTCCTGCTTTTCATTTCCCACATTCCACTCCTTCAACATCTTCTTTAAAAACCCCTCAGTAATTCTGAGTCTTTTAAATGGCTTTAGTGTGGTCATTCTCCTTCAGGTTTACTGGAGAGATGGGTTAGCTTAACATTTTTCCTTGGATCACCAGTATTCCTGAACAAAAACTGACTTTCATTTTCACGAACTTTTGACTTTTGAGTGGTTTGTTTTTGAAAGGAGGCAGGCAGCTGGCTGTGTACCTGGTAACAAGTTTTAGCAAGCCAAGCCAGGATTTGAGTGGCCCTGGTATCAAGCCCACATGGAAACTCTCACTTCTCTACAAAATTGATTGGAGCAGGCACAGTCCATGCCAAGGAAAGGAAAAATTTCATAAAATACACTTCTTTTTGCCACATGGTATGTACGGTGATGCTTAATTTTATGTGTCAACTTGGCTCTGCCACAGTACCCAGATATTTGGTCAAACATTATTCTTGATGTTTCTGTGACAGTATTCTCAGATGGGATTAACATTTAAATCAGCAGACAGTGAGAAAAGCAGATTACTCATCATAATGTGGGTGGACCTCATCCAATCATCTGAATGCTTTAACAGAAAAAAGACTAACCTCCCCCAGGCGAGGAGAAATTCTGCCAGCAGACTGAAAATTAAACTCTTCCCTGGGTCTCCAGCCTACAGCCCATCCTGCAGATTTTGGACTTTCCAGCCTCCACAATCACATTAGCCAATTACTTACAATAAATCCCTATCTATCAATCTATCTAGATTCTAGATATACATATTTATATGTGTATATGTATATGTCTGTATCTTTTTAATATATATTATATATGTAATATAAGAGGTCTTCAAAAATTTCATAAGAATATTTGTATTATTTTTTCACTTCATGTTTCCATGAACTTTTTGAACTCCCTTTGTGTGTGTGTGTGTGTGTGTGTGTGTGTGTGTGTGTATGCCTCCGATTTTTTCTTTTTCTGGGGAAAATTCTAATACATGCACTTTGATATCTCCTATTTCAATTTCTTATAATTCTTTTTTTAATTTTCTAAATTTTGAAAAAATATTGCTGATTGAGACCCACTAAATTTGTTTCATGATCCACTAATAATAAATTGTGACCTGCAGTGTGGAGAAAAACTTTGAAAAATGATACCTTTCCATTTAAATATTGCACCTATCTCTTCCCTCCCTAAATCTTGTTGCATTCTATTCTTATGCCATAAAATACAGTTTTAATCTGCTACCTTTGGATAAGTCATTCCAAAAATTTTTTTTGTAATAATATGCAAGTTATCTTCAAAAGTGTTATTATATTTTTTCTAGTTTGAATAATTATCAGAGATAAAATATTCAAGTATTTATGTACCCATTCTTATTAAATATGGATATACAAAGTTCAAAAACAAATCACCCTGGTTTTATCAGTTGATCATGCTGATTCCATAAAGTTGCATTTCCGACAGAACAAAAGTTTTAATTTTTTTTGTTATTTCTAAAAAGGAAATTTTGGAATTTCTCTAGCTTCCAAAAGTATTTATGTAAATATTCGTTTGAAAAGTAAAATAAACAAACAATAAATAAAAAATAGAAAAGTAAAATGAGTACTCCTAATAGCCAAAGCTGAAACGATTTTAGCAACAAAGTAAATGAAGTATATGGACTATAATTTAATGTATAAAATAAATACCCATGAGTTCACACTGATATAAATAAATGATTGAATAAACACATAAGTGGGAAAGAAGAAATTAATCTTCCTTACAGAAGAATTTCCAATGATATATGTAGGTATGGCCCACCTTAGCAGGTAGAGCTTAGCTCCTCTTTACCTCTCCTTATCGTTTCCTCCCTCCAGCCCCTGTTGAGTGTGGATTACACTTACTATCTTAATTTTAAAGAGAAGAGTATGAAAAGAATTAAGGATGAAGTAACTTTACACTTTACAGTGGAAAGACCTAGCAAATACCATCTTGTCAAGGTGATCAAAGTCAACCTCATCAGTGATGAGTCGTGTTAATAGCATGTAACCTTGACATGATGTAATGAGAATGGTGCTGCGTCTCTGTGGTCTTCTTCCCCCCAAACCCATGACTCCGGTATAGCCATGAGAAAGACAAACTCAAATGGAGTGACGTTCTGCAAAAACTTTGACTAGCGCTTCTTAAAACTGTTAAGTCATCAAAGACAAAGAAACTAGTTTTTGAGAAACTGCCACAGGCAAGAGGAGAATAGGGAAACAGAATGACTCAATGCAATGAGGTACCCTGGATGAGACCCTGAAACAAAAAAAGGGCACCGAGGAAAAAAAATGGTGAAATCTAAATAAACTGTTGAGTTCAGTTAATAGCACTGTACCAATGTTGGTTTTTTATGGACCATGGTGGTGTAGGATAACTACAGGGGAAACTGTAGGACTATATAGAAATTCTTTGTACTAACTTTGCAACTTTTCTAGAAATCAAAAAATATTCTAAAATATGAAGTTTTCTTAAAAATAAAATAAATATAGTTACGTGAGTCACAGAGAAATGTTCTAAATGCAAATAAAAGAATGTAACTTGAAAGTTCAGAAAGTGATGGTTGAATATATCTGAGTTGCTCTTGTTCTTGTGCTCTTACAGGAGCGAAACATTCAAAGATGTTGCAGAGCAGTGGGAGGGGAGTAGGAAAACAAAGGTGCAGGGGGGTGCCGGCTGAAAGCCAGCTCCTTTGCTGACCTGGTCGCAGAGGGTGGGGTGCCCTTGGCTCCCCCTGCTCCAGCTCAGGAACCTGGGAACATCCAGCAGTGGTGCAGTTGTCACTGGGCTGGATGCAGATATCGGGGGGGCATGACAGGCCATTGGCCCTATCCCCACCCCAACTTGGGGGCCAGGGGGCTTCTGGCAGTGGTGCAGTCATCACCAGTCTGGATGCAGACATCAAGGAATTGAGGCTGAGGCCCTCAGCACCTTCCATCCTGGCTCAGGGGCCTGGGGGGCTTCCAACAGCAGTGTGGTAGTCGCTGGGCTGGATGCAGACATCAGGGGGATGTGGCTGAGGACCTCGGGCTCCCCTCACCTGGCTCAGGAGCCTGGGGGGCTTCCAGCTCTTCTAGGTTTTATAGGTCTTCTCTGGTGGTGTTAGACCTTTACTGGTTAATATCAGAACTTTGGCTCTGGTCCGTGGGTTTTTTGTTTTTCCTTTCAGTTCTGTGTTGGATAATTAGCTATCCCCACCACTTAAACTCTGCACCGGCATTAATTTTTTGTCCTTCGCTTACTTCTAAAATGGGGGAACTTCCTGTGGGAACTAGCACTTGAGCCCTGTGGTGAGCTAAATTGCTGCTTTGCTGCTAACTCTCTGGGGAAGGCTTTTTGTGCAGCTCAGGTTTTAATTGTTGACCTTATAAGCACTTCTGGGTCTTGGGAGGTCTGGTACACCTGGGTTGTGTGGAAACTTTGGTCTGGGCCTTAGTTTTTTCAGCAAACTGCACCCCCTACAGTTCTACATTTCTTATCAGTCTACACTGAGTAGTCCTGCACTGATTGGAGGGGAGATCAGCTGTCCATGCTGTACCCCAATGTTCCCCCAGTGAGCCTGTCTACCCCACCACCTGCACTCCAAACACTTCCCATAGGACAGCCTGTGTGCCGGTCCCTTGCGATGACTCATTGGCCTCTGAATGGCTCCTTTTTTCAGTTGTCTGTGGCCTCTCACTCATATGTGGGTCCATGGGAACACTTTTAGCTTTATATCTTTGATTTGACCATATTCAATGTTAAATTCTTTTTTTTTCTTAGCCGTCTTGCTAGCCTGGGGGCCACCAAAGCCCTGTACTCCCCTGCAGCCTCCAAGC
Source organism: Galeopterus variegatus (assembly GCF_000696425.1). Classification (NCBI taxonomy): domain Eukaryota; kingdom Metazoa; phylum Chordata; class Mammalia; order Dermoptera; family Cynocephalidae; genus Galeopterus; species Galeopterus variegatus. Next base: position 18,625 of record NW_007726472.1, read on the forward strand.
AACTTCATCTGAAGGGCACAGCAGATTTTGCCAGCTTTTGCTCCATGGGCTCACCAGGGCCAGACTCGAAGTGGGTGGGGCTTGAAATGGTCAGAGTGGTCCTGTTTTTCATCATGGCTTCTTCTGCCTTCATGAACTCCATAGGCCTCTCCTCCTTTTCTCCTGAGCTCTAGCGGCCCCAGCTTGACAGTTGTGCTTTCTAATAGTTGTAAATTGGTTGAGTGGGAGAGGGTGATGCTGGGGACTGTCTATTCCACCATCTTCATTGGAAGTCCTCTAGACACTTCTTATAATAGGAAAATCTTTATATACTTTTTGTAGGCATGAATTATTTTAGATAGTTTTATTTCTCAAGTCCCTTTTTCAATGTTGTTGTTAACCGACTACATTAGTCCAAGTATGCTAATTGCAGCGATATAATCTCAGGCTTCTGTGTCTAACTATGATAATGGCTTATATCTCATTCAGGCCACAGTCAGTGCAGGTCACTGGGGGCAGGGGCTTTGCTCCATGCAGTCTTTCAAAGAGTGGGGCTTCTTTCACCTAGTGATTCTGCCTACATTGCACTCGCAGAAGTAAGACACGTGGTTTCACCTAATTGTAGGGAAGTGTGGTAAATGTAAGATAGCTGGTGACCAAGACAAAAAGAGAATGGGTTTCCCCTGGAATTGAATTGGAAGGCAGATGGAATATTCTTATGGCAGGTTTGGACAGCTATGTATTTGAATTTGGAGGCAGAGCCCTCTCTATAATTGAGAGGTGGACACCAAGCCACATGGAGTTCTAGACTGTGGTACTAATGTGAAAGCATTAGGTTGCTTGGCTTGCTGTAGTCTTGTACTTTTTCATACAAAGCAGGAGGAGCCTATATAATTTTTCTAACCAATCACTATCTTGATTGTTACTTATTTCTCCAGTGAAAATTACTTTTAACATCCCTTATGTTAATTAATATAACCACTCTGGTGTTGATTAGATACTATTAGAAGTGCTTGCAATAGCTTCTTCCAGAGTATGGACTAGGGTTTTTCAAATGCTAACTAAGCACACCTGCAGTGTGAACTTCTGATTAAGTTATTTCAGATATTGAGACTTCGGTCAAGATGGCAGAATAGGCAGTCCCAGTGTCACTCTCTCCCACAAATCAGCCAATTTACAGTATAAAAAAGCAATAACAGCCAAGCTGGGGCTGCTAGAACTCAGGGGAAGAAGAGGAGAGACCTACAGAGAGCATGAAGATGGAGGAAGCCACTATGACAGAAAGAGAAAACTGCTCTGACCATTTTGAACCCCGGCTGCTTCCAGGCTAGAGCTGATGAGCACACGGAGCAGGATCTGGCAAAACAGCATGAAGATGGAGGAAGCCACTATGACAGAAAGAGAAAACTGCTCTGACCATTTTGAACCTTGGCTGCTTCCAGGCTGGAGCTGATGAGCACACGGAGCAGGATCTGGCAAAAGCTGCAGCTGTGCCCTTTAAATGAAGTTGCTTGGAGGTGGCAGGGGAGAAGAGGGCCTTGGTGGCCCCCAGGCCAGCAAGAACACTAATAGAGTTCCCATGGACCCACATAGGCATGATGAGCCACAACAACTGAATAAAAGGAGCCACTCAGAGGCCAGTGAGTCATCGCAAGGGAATTCATCACTCCTGTCCCACGGGAAGTGTTAGGAGTGTGGGCGGTGGGGGAGACAGGCCCACCAGGAGAACACTGGGGCATAGCAAGGTCAGCTGATCTGCACCCCAATCAGCGCAGGACCACTCAGAGGAGACTGGTCAGGAATACAGAATTGCATGTGGTGCAGTTTGATGAAAAGACTCAGGCCCAGACCAGAGTTTCTACACAACCCAGGATTTCACTAGACCTGGAAGTTCCTATAAAGTCAACCATTAAAACCTGAGCTGCACTGAAAGCCTTCCCCAGAGAATCAGCAGCAAAGCAGCAATTTAGCTCAACGACACAGCTCAAGTACTGGTCCCCTCAGGAAGTTCCCCCATTTTAGAAGTAAGCAAAGGACAACATATTAGTTCCAGTGTAGAGTTTAAATGGTGGGAACAGCAAATAATACAACACAGAACTGAAAGAAAAAACAAAGCACCCACAACCAGAGACTAAGTTTGATATTAACTAGTAAAGGTCGCATTTCACCAAAGAACACCTATAACACCTAGAATGACTGGTAGTCCCCTGGGCTACCAAGCCAGAAAGGGGGGAGGGCTGGGGGCCTCAGCAATGCCCCTTGACACCCACAACCAGTCCTAAGGGTGGGGGATGAGGGCCTTGGCCACATGCCCCGACATGCAAACCACCGCAGTAATGACCACCAAGCCAGAAAGGGGGGAGGGCTGGGGGCCTCAGCAATGCCCCTTGACACCCACAACCAGTCCCAAGGGTGGGGGATGAGGGCCTTGGCCACATGCCCCGACATGCAAACCACCGCAGTAATGACCACTGAACTGCTACAGGAAGCACCCCAGGCTCTCCTGAGCCAGGGTGGTGGGGGACTAAAGGCCTTGGCTATGCCCCCCAACACGTGCAACCAGTCCAGCAATGACTACCAAGCTGCAGCAGATCCTGGGTTCCCGAGCTGGGGTGGTGGGGGTGAGGGCTTTTGCCACACCCCCCTGACGTCTGCACCAGCCCAGCAATGACCAAGCCACCACTGGAAGCCCCCCGGTCTCCCCTGTGAGAATGAGGGGGGTGCCACAGGCTTTAATCCTGTTCCTCCTCTATCCTCCTTCTTCCATCCCATTTCCTTTCCCTTTCTCCTCTCCCCCTCCCTCCTGACTGCTCCACAACAGCATCCTAGAATGTAAAAAATATATTTTAAAAGATGACCGGTAAGGGGATCTCAACCCTTGACTTGGTATTGTCAGCACCACGCTCAGCTAGTGAGCCAACCGGCCATCCCTATATAGGATCCGAACCCGTGGCCTTGGTGTTATCAGCACTGCACTCTCCCGAGTGAGCCACGGGCCGGTCCTAAAAAATAATATTAATAAAATAAAAAAGCAATTGGAAAAATAGATAAATAAAAAGGCAATCCACCAAAAAATAAAAATAAAAAGTTATTTCAGATATTAGCTAATCATTCCTGAGGATTAAAGTTAATTTAACCACACATATCATATATGGTATATCACATAATTATATTAAGGTATCTAAAAGTACATTACAGACAATGTAATACATGTTCTTAAATATTTTTATTATATATTGAATAAACTTCTGAGGCTTCCTACTTATATCTGACAGCTATTCTCTTTCAACTTCCATAATTGATTAGTATCTCTTGCAAGTGGAATCCTAAGAGATTAGTGAGAGCACTGGGGTTTGACACTGGAAAACAGAGGACAGCTAAAGTCAATATGGATTATTAGGTGCTCATTGAAAACATGAAATTTCATTGATGAAGGTCATGTTTTACTAAAAGAGGTGAGATGCACCTATGCCAGGCATTGAGAAGACTATGTCCCTTTATTGTTTTGTTTCCCTCAGAGGTTTTCAGACACCTTCTTGAAGACTTTTTGAATGCATCTGGTGTTTTGCCTTTACTTGCTATTGGCCCTTTGAGCTCAGGGGAGGTATGTGATTCTTTTACACCTTTTGGCGAGTCAGTCTGTCTGTTATGTAGACAACTAGGAGCAGCATTCAAATCCTTTCCAGGGAAATGCTATAAACCCACATTTTTAGCTGAAATTTCTCAAAAGCCTATTTGTCCAGGCCTCCATTGCACACAGTTTGGTGGCATATTGATAATTGTTTTATAATCAGCAATCTTGGAGGAAAATTTTTAAAAGCTTTGATTTGTAGCATTTGCAAATTTTCTTAGTGTATTTCCTCTAAAGCCTGTCTCGAGTTATCAACACAATGTCATGGCACCTGGAGATGAGAGACATGCACATTCTGCTCTCACAAGCCTGTTTGAGCTGGCTATAGCACACCACCAAATAGTCCCTCCCTTCTGAATGTGGGCACTGAAGAGAGATTTGGTTTAAAACCCCCATGTTCCACAATTTACTCTCTATGAAGAAGGTTGCCATCATCAGTTAGGAAAGCAGAGCTCTGCATAAGTCTAGACCAGGGTGCCATTTATATTATATCTGTGTGTCTCATGCCACAGTCTACCCAGCTGTGTGTGGCAGCCCTACTGTGGAATAACGCTATTTAATCAAATACCAAAAGAGCGGGGGTATGAAGGTTAATTCTAGATGTGACCTTGATTAGATGAAAGAATGCCAAGAAACCTGGCAAAACTATCTTTTTAGGTGTGTCAATGTGGGTATTTCCAGCAGAGATTAGCATTAGAGCCTGAGTGGACTGGGTGGGAAAGACCTGCCCTCAATATGGGTGGGAACCATCCAATCCACTGGGGGACCGGAGGGAACAAAAGACAAAGAAAAAAGGTGAAGCTCTCTCTCTGTCCACTGGAGCTGGGATACACTCTTCTGTCCTGTCCATGGACATCAGAGCTCAAGACTCTTCAGCTTTTGGGCACCAGGATTTACACCAGGGACACTGTCAGCTTCCCTGATTTTGAGGCCTTCAAACTTGAACTGAGCCATGCTTCCGGCATCCAGTTTGCAGGCGGCCTATCATGGGTCTTCTCTCCACAATATCATGAGCTAATTCCCCTAATAAATTACCTCTCATATATTTATAACATATCCTATTGGTTCTGTTTCTCTGGGAGAACCCTGACTAATACAGGGGGGAGAAAAAAGGAAGTGAAAAATTATTTTCTTTAATTGTGAAATAATAACACCTAAAATAAAGAGGAATACCACTCAAATTTAGAGGTGTCACTGTTGCAAATTTTGATGGCAGTTTTATATGGCTACTAGAATGACTATTAAAGTACATTGCATATTAAATCACTATATATGCTCAATAAAAATAAATTTCTATGGATCAAGTCCAAAATTCCAGTCATTTGTTTGCAAAAATGGTCACTCTGTTTGAGATACCATACAAATTATGTTCAGGCATTAGCAGCAAGTAGTTGTAGCAGGCCTGTCATTAAGCATGCCGGGCAACACCTGACAAGTGTTAAGTTCCTGGCAAGAATTTTTAGACTTCAGGATGACCTTAAAATTTATATGCTGATTAGGAAACACTTACAAACCATATGTTGCAGAGAACATGAAAATGAAAGAAATCACAAGTAAGCTTAGGTTAGGACAAGTTCTAGAAAATTCAGTATTGTTCTTTTTTGTTCACATAAACTTAAAGAGTTGATTGTTTACCTTACCAGCAGCAACGACTCCAGATAACCTAGGTATATCCTTCCCAATCCAATCATTTTAGGATAACAGAAACAAGGGTTTAGAATAGGTTGGCTCATGCTTGACAGAAAAGTTGAGAGAATCATTCCTAGATGCTAAATGTAATCCTTTCTCCTCCAGAGTTCCTTGGCTCTGAGAGGTTTGAATACTAGTAAAGCAAATTAAAAGCTGCAAATTATTCCTATCATTTGACATTTATGTAGCTAAATATCTTAGGGTTAGGGTTCTTTACATATTTTGTATTGACCTAAACCCATACCAAGAAAGAAAGAAGTATTTATATATATTAATTCTTCTGTGGTTTTTTTTCCCTTTTCTTTTAAATCTTTAGTTAACCTGGAATTAATATTCACAATTGTGATGGTTAATTTTATGTGTCAACTTAACTGAGCCATGAGGTGCCCAAATATGTGGTCAAAGATTATTCTAAGATGTTTGTGAGGGTGTTTGAATCTGAATACTGAAGAGAGCAGATGCCTTCCCTAGCAGGGGTTGACCTCATCTGATCAGTTGAAGGCCTAGACAGAACAAAAAGACTGACCCTCTCCCAAATAAGAGTGCATTTTTTCATGTCTGACTGACTTTGAGCTGGGACATTGGTTTTTCTTGCCTTTGGACTCCAACTGGAGCAAAGGCTCTTTCTGGGTCTTGAGTCCACTGACCTTTGGGGTGGAACCATCGTTGGCTCCCCTAGGTCTCCAGCTCACCAACTGCAGATCTTAGGACTTGTTAGCCTCTATAATTGTGTGAGCCAATTCCTTGTAATAAAGCATGCTCTCTCTCTCTCTGTCTCTCTGCGCACCATGTAATGGCATGTCAGTCAACAGCAGACTGCATATATGACAGTGATCACATACAATTATAATGGAGCTGAAAAATTCCTATCGCCTAATGATGTCGTAGCCATCTTAACGTCGTAGTGCAATGTACTACTCATGTAGGATCAATCGGCTTCACCACACAGCCTAGGTGTGTAACAGGCTATCCTGTCTAGGTTTGTGTAAGTGCATTCTGTGATGTTTGCACATGTCACAATCACCTGGTGCATTTCTTAGATGTATCCCCTTGTTAAGTGACACTTGGCTCTATCTGTCTGTCTATCTATCTCCTATTGGTTCTGTTTCTCTGGAGAACCTTCACTAATACAACAATTAATAGGGATCTCACTGTGCTCCCCACCCTCAAGATTTACTCAATTGAGTCAATATCATGAAAATCCTCCTTTGATATTGACTAAACATTCACATGTACTTTGGACTTGCTTTACAGATTCACATTCTATTCCATTAATCTACGTCTACTTATACCTTTATCAGTAACACATTATTTTAATTATGGCCACTTGATAGATGTTCAATATCTATTAGTGCTTGTCCACATCAGTTTAAAAATTTTTATGCTACTACAATGAAATAAAGATGGCGGCTGGGCTGAGGTTTAACAAATAATATGCTTTTCTACCTGAAATAGGCAAAGATAAAGACGTGGCTTTTCAATCTTTCCTTTTTTCCTTCTTTCCTCTCTCCCTCTTTCTCTCCCTCTCTTCTTTCTTTCCTTCTTTCCTGCCTGTCTGCCAGCTGGCCTTGAAAACCTTTTATCAAATAAAATCTTTAGAATTCAAACAAGAAATGCAGACATTACAAATGGAGCTGCCCTGGCTGGGTAGGGGGCTGGTCAAAAGTTCCCCACCTTCTGCTCTCCTCCAACTAACCCTATAGACATTTCTTTGTGCTTCAGAAAGCCCTGCTGGAAAGCTACCCTCTTAGACTTTTATTTGCAGTCCCAAAGTATATTTTTACTCTCTATGTTTTCACAAATCATGGCAACAATTTAAATGGCATTGTTAATAGCACAATTTACCTAATGCATTTTCAATGTCTTCTTTAATTCTTCTAAACCAGTGGAAAGGCAAGATGAACAGAGATTTATAAAATTTCTGTGTATTATGTTACCTCCTAACTGAGTGGTTTATTTCCCGACTGAATGGTCCTACATTTATAGTCAATCGTCATCAACAGATAACACATCAAAAGGAAACTTCAATTTCACATTGCAGAGGAGGTGATTCCGATTCGAATGTTGTTTATCACAGAGAATATGTTACTAAATCCAGTTTATGGAAAGATTATGCCATTTAATTTACTTTTAGAGAGAGGAATATGCTTTCATGAGAAACTGCATTAGGTATTAGAAAAGTAATGTAGCTGTCGGTCTGCACCGTTTCCAGGAAGCATGAGCACTTTGCATTGACAAAAACAAGCCAGATATTTTTCTAGTGTGATCTGATAGGAAGAGCTCTAAACTGGTAGTCAGGTCTAGGTTCAAGGCCAGATTCTGACAGTAACCAGTTGTGTGACTGTAAGGAGACAGTCTGGTAAACTCTCAGGGCCTCAGGTGCCTATACTATGAGGGAGTAAAATCTGGGAGCCATAAACTTCTAAGACCCTGTGATCAAGAGGAGCGGCTTTCATTGTCCCAGCTGTCCCGGTATCACCAAGGAAAGTGAAAATGGCTACAATAAAGTCACTGCATGGAGAGCAGGAGGAAGTACAGCTTCCTCGTGGGCCAACCAAGAGGTGTGAGTGTATGTGTGTGTGTGTGGAGAGGGGGCTGAGAGGGAGGGGGTTGGTGGTGCCAATCTGAAGATCCTCCAGGCAAGACTTCATGATCTTTAGAGTCAGTGATAACAGCGTTAAAACTCAATTTAATTTATGGGAAAGTTACAGTGTTCAGTTTACTTTTAGAATGAGAATTATAATCCCCAAACTGCTATTTCCTTGGGGGTAGGGGCTGTGCTTTGATCACTCTTGCAGAGTGACTGTCCATGGCTGAGTTTGTGAACTTTGACTGACTGTGGCTCATGCATCATTCTGGACAATCCCAATGTTAACTATTTTATCCTACTGAAAATTACAAGACTTTCTATTGGGTACAGGTAGCAGCAATATGAAGACAGGCTTTTACTTTTAAGTTTGAACCCTTTCCACTGTTCAAATTTCAATTCAAGTACATAAACCTCTAATGTTTGGTTGGTGGGATTATGAGTTATGCTGGCTTTTCTCTTATTATTTCTTCATATTAAAAATAATAACTATTAATATTATATTATAAACATTCCATTCTGTTGCCAAACCATGGGTCAACACTAAATCTTCATATTTTGTTCTGAAAACCTCTTGCCATTTTAAGACCTCTCCTAAACATACAGTTCTATGCATTGAACCTACGGGCACCACTGTAAGCAGCAGTTACTACCATAGTGCATTAAATAGGTTTTGGGAGTTCCAGGAGAGGAAATGCCAATTACAAATGTTTAATTTTGGCCCAGAGGAAACTTTATATTTTCATCCAAAAATCATTCAAGACCTCCTTGATGCTTATCCACCATGGGCCAAGCATTATATCAGACACTAGGGATACAGAAAATGAAATAAATGCCACCAAGAACTTCGTTCAGGAGTATCTGGCTTCTTCCTTTATTTTTTCTCCAAATTGTTGAGATACAAAATCTGAGTATCATTATATGTCCTCCAGCCATTTCAAGCCTGATCTATTTGGGAGTGGGCTTCTAGGGTCCTTTTGAACCCTTTGATTCCTTTTCCCCAACCCCAGGGCACCCATTCAGCCTGCTACCTGAGAAGTGGTCTACTTCTGAAGGTCTCTCTATTACCCTAGCATTGTAATTGACCTGCTTTGATATCATGTATTGTTTCATGTCTCAGTCAATTGACAGTCCCATCTTAATGAGCACCAGTGATGACTGTTACTAACGTTAATGTGTTTTGCTTTCAGACATCCTCCATCATAATTCAACAAATAATGTAGAATTTCATTCATAGGGAATAGGCTAGTGGATGTGAGAGTCTGGGGCAAAACCTTCCAGGTATCCTTCAGAGCACCATGTGGGCAGCTATCAACTCCGATTACTTGTGAGCACATCTAATTGTAGCTACATTTCCACAATCCATTTTAAATCAATTTGAGGTGAGTGGTGGGGGTGGGGGTGGGGATGGAAATCAGACACAGCAGTTGGTGCTGCACGTAGAACTGACAGACAACTGATTTTTTTTTTTCACTTTTCTACTCATAGTTTAGGCATCACATGAACAGAGGATTAATCTTTGCTGATATTTATCATCATTGCTCCTTGGCACCACAATAAAAATTGAAATATAACTCTGTGTTTTTTTTCTCACTTTCTCTTTCATAGCCACATTTCCTAGACTTGGGGAATAGAGGAAGGGTTGGTGGTAGCTGAATTCCCAAGATGGGAGATGTGGCCCCACATTTTAAAAACCAGTTTAAAATTGTAGAACTAAGGGGAAACTATGACAGTTCTGGAGTGTCACAGTTTGGAGATCCTCTGATCTACACATTTCCTTTTACAGAAAATGTAAAATCTGAATCTGAGTCTCGTAGCAGTGAATTGACTTGCCCAAAGTCCACATCCTCTGGGGAGATCCTCTGCCCCCCGTACCCTTCTTTTAGAATTCTGCCTTCCTTTGTGCTCCCATAGCACCTTTTACATGCAGCTGTTGGACCAGGCTTACCTCTGTGGCTTAACGGTACATTTAAGTACTGTGTCACCCACCCCACTGTAGGCTCTCTGACCACAGAAACCACACCTGAAAATCTGTTTGCCACAACATGTGAATCCCAATATTTCCATAGCCAAGGAAGACTATCTTGTGGTTATTTAGGAAGTGTTCAGAAAGCCTATAATAATGCTTTCTTAATTTGGAGAACTGCCTGTAAAAGTGGCTTAGACAGTTATCTAGGAAAGGAGTTCACAACACTCCATGAGGCAGGTGGCTCTAGAAGACAACATGTCTTAACCTCTGCTCTCTATTTATTCCTGTGCTGCTTTTTCTCAACTTGTAGATTTTTCCCCCAAAGGAAGTATTCAGGTAATAATAATGTGAATAATACCTTATAATTGAATAGACATTTTTTCATAAAAGAGACAAAAAAATGCAATGCTTATTGAAAATTGGATGAAATAAGCTATCCTATTATGTATGCTGCTTTATAATTTCAATAGCTCAGACCAAGAAAGGCTCTTTGTTAAAATATAATATAAATTGCAAACAAGCAGCAAAATCCCAGAAATCCCTACAATGTCAGAGAGACACTGACTCTGCTAGGGGGAAAAAAAAAATGGCAACCTAAGTTTCCCAGGCCATTAATCTAAATGACAACTACAATCTCCTATGAAAATCCGTACCCAAATAAAACCTTAAGTATGGCATTTGTCATATTTATATGTGTTCTGATTCTCTGTAGGTCTGTTCTCAGTGGAAATATCATTGAAATGATAAATTAGTATTAAGCTTATATGTAGAATATATAAAATTAGCATTAGGAGAAATAATCGTTAACACTTATTGAGAATTTACCACGTACCAGGCACTCTTTGAACATTTATGTGCTAACTCATTTAACCCTCGCAAGCCATTTCATATGTACCAATATCATGCCCAATTAAAAAGACTTGGAAATAGAGGTAGGAAAAGGTAACATTTGCCATAACTTGCCAAGACACACCATTTACATGTGGTAAAGTCAGGAGTTGAGCCTAGGCTAGTACTAGTCAATAGAGCCATGTATGTCATTTAATTTTACAGTATTCACATTAAAATAAGAAGAAGCAGGTAACATTTATTGCAATATTTTATTTAAGTATTGACTTAATACCCAAATATTATCAATTCAATGTGAGTAATATAAAACCTATGAATAAGTATTTTATGTT
>NW_007726472.1:30660-58614 GCF_000696425.1 Galeopterus variegatus
GTAACTTTACACTTTACAGTGGAAAGACCTAGCAAATACCATCTTGTCAAGGTGATCAAAGTCAACCTCATCAGTGATGAGTCGTGTTAATAGCATGTAACCTTGACATGATGTAATGAGAATGGTGCTGCGTCTCTGTGGTCTTCTTCCCCCCAAACCCATGACTCCGGTATAGCCATGAGAAAGACAAACTCAAATGGAGTGACGTTCTGCAAAAACTTTGACTAGCGCTTCTTAAAACTGTTAAGTCATCAAAGACAAAGAAACTAGTTTTTGAGAAACTGCCACAGGCAAGAGGAGAATAGGGAAACAGAATGACTCAATGCAATGAGGTACCCTGGATGAGACCCTGAAACAAAAAAAGGGCACCGAGGAAAAAAAATGGTGAAATCTAAATAAACTGTTGAGTTCAGTTAATAGCACTGTACCAATGTTGGTTTTTTATGGACCATGGTGGTGTAGGATAACTACAGGGGAAACTGTAGGACTATATAGAAATTCTTTGTACTAACTTTGCAACTTTTCTAGAAATCAAAAAATATTCTAAAATATGAAGTTTTCTTAAAAATAAAATAAATATAGTTACGTGAGTCACAGAGAAATGTTCTAAATGCAAATAAAAGAATGTAACTTGAAAGTTCAGAAAGTGATGGTTGAATATATCTGAGTTGCTCTTGTTCTTGTGCTCTTACAGGAGCGAACCTTTGAGGTCTAATTGCTTTTGAACATTTATGGATTATATATTTAAAGACTATTGCATATCAGATTTTACACAGACATTTTATTGTGTAAATGTGCTTATTCCAATAATGATGTCAGTAGTTTAACAAGATAAATTAAACAAATCATTTTATTGATATTTTTCAGAACCATCTTTGAGAGAAAAGAAAATTCAATGATAATGAAGTGTTATTCCAAAAAAATATCTGTAATTTTTGATTCAAAATAACATGTGCTAATTTTCATCTTATTTTGCATTTCATTTGAAAAGTACTCATCCATTGTAAATTTGTGCCAAATTCGTCCTGTGTTTTTCTAGGAGGGGGAGAGGGTTAACTGTGATAAAAGGTTTGATAAGAGAAGATCAACACTGTCTACTCATACCTAGCAATTCTGTTTAATGGCATCCAAAGAGTCATCAAAAAAGTTTGATAGAGATAACCAAGCTTTATGTCTTCGATTTGATCACATTCAATGTTAAATTCTTTTTTTTTTCTGAGTCATTGAGTCTAGACACTTCTTTTTAAAAAAATTAATTTATTATTATTTTTTACATTCTAACATGTTGTGGAGCAGTTGAGGGGAGGGGGAGATGGAAATGGGGAGGGGGATAATGTGGGAGGAGGAGAAAGGAGGGAGAGGGGTGTGTGGTTGAGGCCTGTGGCACCTCCCTCATTCAGGCAGGGGAGCCCAGCGGCCTTTGGCTGGTGGAAGGGTCATGGCTGGGCTGGTTGCAGACTTTGGGGGGTGTGACTGAGGTCCTCAGTCCCCCCCTGCCTGGAGCCCAGGGTGCTTTCAGTGGCATCTCAAAGGTCATCACTGGGCTGGGTGGATGTCAGGTGGAGTGGCAGAGGACCTTTGCCCTCCACCACCCCATCTTGGGAACCCAGGGCACTTCCAGCAGTGGATCAGAGGTTGTCACTCGGCTGGATGCAGATGTTGAGGGATTGTGGCTCACTCAGGACCTTGGCCCTCTGCCCATCTTGGCCTGGGAGCCTGGGAGGCTTTTGGTGCTCCTAGGTTTTATAGATGTTCTTTGGTGGTTTTAGATCTTTACTGGTTAATATCAGAACTTTGTCTCTGATCTGTGAGTTTTTTGTTTTTCCTTTCAGTTCTGTGTTGGATAATTAGCTATCCCCACCACTTAAACTCTGCACCGGCATTAATTTTTTGTCCTTCGCTTACTTCTAAAATGGGGGAACTTCCTGTGGGAACTAGCACTTGAGCCCTGTGGTGAGCTAAATTGCTGCTTTGCTGCTAACTCTCTGGGGAAGGCTTTTTGTGCAGCTCAGGTTTTAATTGTTGACCTTATAAGCACTTCTGGGTCTTGGGAGGTCTGGTACACCTGGGTTGTGTGGAAACTTTGGTCTGGGCCTTAGTTTTTTCAGCAAACTGCACCCCCTACAGTTCTACATTTCTTATCAGTCTACACTGAGTAGTCCTGCACTGATTGGAGGGGAGATCAGCTGTCCATGCTGTACCCCAATGTTCCCCCAGTGAGCCTGTCTACCCCACCACCTGCACTCCAAACACTTCCCATAGGACAGCCTGTGTGCCGGTCCCTTGCGATGACTCATTGGCCTCTGAATGGCTCCTTTTTTCAGTTGTCTGTGGCCTCTCACTCATATGTGGGTCCATGGGAACACTTTTAGCTTTATATCTTTGATTTGACCATATTCAATGTTAAATTCTTTTTTTTTCTTAGCCGTCTTGCTAGCCTGGGGGCCACCAAAGCCCTGTACTCCCCTGCAGCCTCCAAGCAACTTCATCTGAAGGGCACAGCAGATTTTGCCAGCTTTTGCTCCATGGGCTCACCAGGGCCAGACTCGAAGTGGGTGGGGCTTGAAATGGTCAGAGTGGTCCTGTTTTTCATCATGGCTTCTTCTGCCTTCATGAACTCCATAGGCCTCTCCTCCTTTTCTCCTGAGCTCTAGCGGCCCCAGCTTGACAGTTGTGCTTTCTAATAGTTGTAAATTGGTTGAGTGGGAGAGGGTGATGCTGGGGACTGTCTATTCCACCATCTTCATTGGAAGTCCTCTAGACACTTCTTATAATAGGAAAATCTTTATATACTTTTTGTAGGCATGAATTATTTTAGATAGTTTTTTTTCTCAAGTCCCTTTTTCAATGTTGTTGTTAACCGACTACATTAGTCCAAGTATGCTAATTGCAGCGATATAATCTCAGGCTTCTGTGTCTAACTATGATAATGGCTTATATCTCATTCAGGCCACAGTCAGTGCAGGTCACTGGGGGCAGGGGCTTTGCTCCATGCAGTCTTTCAAAGAGTGGGGCTTCTTTCACCTAGTGATTCTGCCTACATTGCACTCGCAGAAGTAAGACACGTGGTTTCACCTAATTGTAGGGAAGTGTGGTAAATGTAAGATAGCTGGTGACCAAGACAAAAAGAGAATGGGTTTCCCCTGGAATTGAATTGGAAGGCAGATGGAATATTCTTATGGCAGGTTTGGACAGCTATGTATTTGAATTTGGAGGCAGAGCCCTCTCTATAATTGAGAGGTGGACACCAAGCCACATGGAGTTCTAGACTGTGGTACTAATGTGAAAGCATTAGGTTGCTTGGCTTGCTGTAGTCTTGTACTTTTTCATACAAAGCAGGAGGAGCCTATATAATTTTTCTAACCAATCACTATCTTGATTGTTACTTATTTCTCCAGTGAAAATTACTTTTAACATCCCTTATGTTAATTAATATAACCACTCTGGTGTTGATTAGATACTATTAGAAGTGCTTGCAATAGCTTCTTCCAGAGTATGGACTAGGGTTTTTCAAATGCTAACTAAGCACACCTGCAGTGTGAACTTCTGATTAAGTTATTTCAGATATTGAGACTTCGGTCAAGATGGCAGAATAGGCAGTCCCAGTGTCACTCTCTCCCACAAATCAGCCAATTTACAGTATAAAAAAGCAATAACAGCCAAGCTGGGGCTGCTAGAACTCAGGGGAAGAAGAGGAGAGACCTACAGAGAGCATGAAGATGGAGGAAGCCACTATGACAGAAAGAGAAAACTGCTCTGACCATTTTGAACCTTGGCTGCTTCCAGGCTGGAGCTGATGAGCACACGGAGCAGGATCTGGCAAAAGCTGCAGCTGTGCCCTTTAAATGAAGTTGCTTGGAGGTGGCAGGGGAGAAGAGGGCCTTGGTGGCCCCCAGGCCAGCAAGAACACTAATAGAGTTCCCATGGACCCACATAGGCATGATGAGCCACAACAACTGAATAAAAGGAGCCACTCAGAGGCCAGTGAGTCATCGCAAGGGAATTCATCACTCCTGTCCCACGGGAAGTGTTAGGAGTGTGGGCGGTGGGGGAGACAGGCCCACCAGGAGAACACTGGGGCATAGCAAGGTCAGCTGATCTGCACCCCAATCAGCGCAGGACCACTCAGAGGAGACTGGTCAGGAATACAGAATTGCATGTGGTGCAGTTTGATGAAAAGACTCAGGCCCAGACCAGAGTTTCTACACAACCCAGGATTTCACTAGACCTGGAAGTTCCTATAAAGTCAACCATTAAAACCTGAGCTGCACTGAAAGCTTTCCCCAGAGAATCAGCAGCAAAGCAGCAATTTAGCTCAACGACACAGCTCAAGTACTGGTCCCCTCAGGAAGTTCCCCCATTTTAGAAGTAAGCAAAGGACAACATATTAGTTCCAGTGTAGAGTTTAAATGGTGGGAACAGCAAATAATACAACACAGAACTGAAAGAAAAAACAAAGCACCCACAACCAGAGACTAAGTTTGATATTAACTAGTAAAGGTCGCATTTCACCAAAGAACACCTATAACACCTAGAATGACTGGTAGTCCCCTGGGCTACCAAGCCAGAAAGGGGGGAGGGCTGGGGGCCTCAGCAATGCCCCTTGACACCCACAACCAGTCCCAAGGGTGGGGGATGAGGGCCTTGGCCACATGCCCCGACATGCAAACCACCGCAGTAATGACCACTGAACTGCTACAGGAAGCACCCCAGGCTCTCCTGAGCCAGGGTGGTGGGGGACTAAAGGCCTTGGCTATGCCCCCCAACACGTGCAACCAGTCCAGCAATGACTACCAAGCTGCAGCAGATCCTGGGTTCCCGAGCTGGGGTGGTGGGGGTGAGGGCTTTTGCCACACCCCCCTGACGTCTGCACCAGCCCAGCAATGACCAAGCCACCACTGGAAGCCCCCCGGTCTCCCCTGTGAGAATGAGGGGGGTGCCACAGGCTTTAATCCTGTTCCTCCTCTATCCTCCTTCTTCCATCCCATTTCCTTTCCCTTTCTCCTCTCCCCCTCCCTCCTGACTGCTCCACAACAGCATCCTAGAATGTAAAAAATATATTTTAAAAGATGACCGGTAAGGGGATCTCAACCCTTGACTTGGTATTGTCAGCACCACGCTCAGCTAGTGAGCCAACCGGCCATCCCTATATAGGATCCGAACCCGTGGCCTTGGTGTTATCAGCACTGCACTTTCCTGAGTGAGCCACGGGCCGGTCCTAAAAAATAATATTAATAAAATAAAAAAGCAATTGGAAAAATAGATAAATAAAAAGGCAATCCACCAAAAAATAAAAATAAAAAGTTATTTCAGATATTAGCTAATCATTCCTGAGGATTAAAGTTAATTTAACCACACATATCATATATGGTATATCACATAATTATATTAAGGTATCTAAAAGTACATTACAGACAATGTAATACATGTTCTTAAATATTTTTATTATATATTGAATAAACTTCTGAGGCTTCCTACTTATATCTGACAGCTATTCTCTTTCAACTTCCATAATTGATTAGTATCTCTTGCAAGTGGAATCCTAAGAGATTAGTGAGAGCACTGGGGTTTGACACTGGAAAACAGAGGACAGCTAAAGTCAATATGGATTATTAGGTGCTCATTGAAAACATGAAATTTCATTGATGAAGGTCATGTTTTACTAAAAGAGGTGAGATGCACCTATGCCAGGCATTGAGAAGACTATGTCCCTTTATTGTTTTGTTTCCCTCAGAGGTTTTCAGACACCTTCTTGAAGACTTTTTGAATGCATCTGGTGTTTTGCCTTTACTTGCTATTGGCCCTTTGAGCTCAGGGGAGGTATGTGATTCTTTTACACCTTTTGGCGAGTCAGTCTGTCTGTTATGTAGACAACTAGGAGCAGCATTCAAATCCTTTCCAGGGAAATGCTATAAACCCACATTTTTAGCTGAAATTTCTCAAAAGCCTATTTGTCCAGGCCTCCATTGCACACAGTTTGGTGGCATATTGATAATTGTTTTATAATCAGCAATCTTGGAGGAAAATTTTTAAAAGCTTTGATTTGTAGCATTTGCAAATTTTCTTAGTGTATTTCCTCTAAAGCCTGTCTCGAGTTATCAACACAATGTCATGGCACCTGGAGATGAGAGACATGCACATTCTGCTCTCACAAGCCTGTTTGAGCTGGCTATAGCACACCACCAAATAGTCCCTCCCTTCTGAATGTGGGCACTGAAGAGAGATTTGGTTTAAAACCCCCATGTTCCACAATTTACTCTCTATGAAGAAGGTTGCCATCATCAGTTAGGAAAGCAGAGCTCTGCATAAGTCTAGACCAGGGTGCCATTTATATTATATCTGTGTGTCTCATGCCACAGTCTACCCAGCTGTGTGTGGCAGCCCTACTGTGGAATAACGCTATTTAATCAAATACCAAAAGAGCGGGGGTATGAAGGTTAATTCTAGATGTGACCTTGATTAGATGAAAGAATGCCAAGAAACCTGGCAAAACTATCTTTTTAGGTGTGTCAATGTGGGTATTTCCAGCAGAGATTAGCATTAGAGCCTGAGTGGACTGGGTGGGAAAGACCTGCCCTCAATATGGGTGGGAACCATCCAATCCACTGGGGGACCGGAGGGAACAAAAGACAAAGAAAAAAGGTGAAGCTCTCTCTCTGTCCACTGGAGCTGGGATACACTCTTCTGTCCTGTCCATGGACATCAGAGCTCAAGACTCTTCAGCTTTTGGGCACCAGGATTTACACCAGGGACACTGTCAGCTTCCCTGATTTTGAGGCCTTCAAACTTGAACTGAGCCATGCTTCCGGCATCCAGTTTGCAGGCGGCCTATCATGGGTCTTCTCTCCACAATATCATGAGCTAATTCCCCTAATAAATTACCTCTCATATATTTATAACATATCCTATTGGTTCTGTTTCTCTGGGAGAACCCTGACTAATACAGGGGGGAGAAAAAAGGAAGTGAAAAATTATTTTCTTTAATTGTGAAATAATAACACCTAAAATAAAGAGGAATACCACTCAAATTTAGAGGTGTCACTGTTGCAAATTTTGATGGCAGTTTTATATGGCTACTAGAATGACTATTAAAGTACATTGCATATTAAATCACTATATATGCTCAATAAAAATAAATTTCTATGGATCAAGTCCAAAATTCCAGTCATTTGTTTGCAAAAATGGTCACTCTGTTTGAGATACCATACAAATTATGTTCAGGCATTAGCAGCAAGTAGTTGTAGCAGGCCTGTCATTAAGCATGCCGGGCAACACCTGACAAGTGTTAAGTTCCTGGCAAGAATTTTTAGACTTCAGGATGACCTTAAAATTTATATGCTGATTAGGAAACACTTACAAACCATATGTTGCAGAGAACATGAAAATGAAAGAAATCACAAGTAAGCTTAGGTTAGGACAAGTTCTAGAAAATTCAGTATTGTTCTTTTTTGTTCACATAAACTTAAAGAGTTGATTGTTTACCTTACCAGCAGCAACGACTCCAGATAACCTAGGTATATCCTTCCCAATCCAATCATTTTAGGATAACAGAAACAAGGGTTTAGAATAGGTTGGCTCATGCTTGACAGAAAAGTTGAGAGAATCATTCCTAGATGCTAAATGTAATCCTTTCTCCTCCAGAGTTCCTTGGCTCTGAGAGGTTTGAATACTAGTAAAGCAAATTAAAAGCTGCAAATTATTCCTATCATTTGACATTTATGTAGCTAAATATCTTAGGGTTAGGGTTCTTTACATATTTTGTATTGACCTAAACCCATACCAAGAAAGAAAGAAGTATTTATATATATTAATTCTTCTGTGGTTTTTTTTCCCTTTTCTTTTAAATCTTTAGTTAACCTGGAATTAATATTCACAATTGTGATGGTTAATTTTATGTGTCAACTTAACTGAGCCATGAGGTGCCCAAATATGTGGTCAAAGATTATTCTAAGATGTTTGTGAGGGTGTTTGAATCTGAATACTGAAGAGAGCAGATGCCTTCCCTAGCAGGGGTTGACCTCATCTGATCAGTTGAAGGCCTAGACAGAACAAAAAGACTGACCCTCTCCCAAATAAGAGTGCATTTTTTCATGTCTGACTGACTTTGAGCTGGGACATTGGTTTTTCTTGCCTTTGGACTCCAACTGGAGCAAAGGCTCTTTCTGGGTCTTGAGTCCACTGACCTTTGGGGTGGAACCATCGTTGGCTCCCCTAGGTCTCCAGCTCACCAACTGCAGATCTTAGGACTTGTTAGCCTCTATAATTGTGTGAGCCAATTCCTTGTAATAAAGCATGCTCTCTCTCTCTCTGTCTCTCTGCGCACCATGTAATGGCATGTCAGTCAACAGCAGACTGCATATATGACAGTGATCACATACAATTATAATGGAGCTGAAAAATTCCTATCGCCTAATGATGTCGTAGCCATCTTAACGTCGTAGTGCAATGTACTACTCATGTAGGATCAATCGGCTTCACCACACAGCCTAGGTGTGTAACAGGCTATCCTGTCTAGGTTTGTGTAAGTGCATTCTGTGATGTTTGCACATGTCACAATCACCTGGTGCATTTCTTAGATGTATCCCCTTGTTAAGTGACACTTGGCTCTATCTGTCTGTCTATCTATCTCCTATTGGTTCTGTTTCTCTGGAGAACCTTCACTAATACAACAATTAATAGGGATCTCACTGTGCTCCCCACCCTCAAGATTTACTCAATTGAGTCAATATCATGAAAATCCTCCTTTGATATTGACTAAACATTCACATGTACTTTGGACTTGCTTTACAGATTCACATTCTATTCCATTAATCTACGTCTACTTATACCTTTATCAGTAACACATTATTTTAATTATGGCCACTTGATAGATGTTCAATATCTATTAGTGCTTGTCCACATCAGTTTAAAAATTTTTATGCTACTACAATGAAATAAAGATGGCGGCTGGGCTGAGGTTTAACAAATAATATGCTTTTCTACCTGAAATAGGCAAAGATAAAGACGTGGCTTTTCAATCTTTCCTTTTTTCCTTCTTTCCTCTCTCCCTCTTTCTCTCCCTCTCTTCTTTCTTTCCTTCTTTCCTGCCTGTCTGCCAGCTGGCCTTGAAAACCTTTTATCAAATAAAATCTTTAGAATTCAAACAAGAAATGCAGACATTACAAATGGAGCTGCCCTGGCTGGGTAGGGGGCTGGTCAAAAGTTCCCCACCTTCTGCTCTCCTCCAACTAACCCTATAGACATTTCTTTGTGCTTCAGAAAGCCCTGCTGGAAAGCTACCCTCTTAGACTTTTATTTGCAGTCCCAAAGTATATTTTTACTCTCTATGTTTTCACAAATCATGGCAACAATTTAAATGGCATTGTTAATAGCACAATTTACCTAATGCATTTTCAATGTCTTCTTTAATTCTTCTAAACCAGTGGAAAGGCAAGATGAACAGAGATTTATAAAATTTCTGTGTATTATGTTACCTCCTAACTGAGTGGTTTATTTCCCGACTGAATGGTCCTACATTTATAGTCAATCGTCATCAACAGATAACACATCAAAAGGAAACTTCAATTTCACATTGCAGAGGAGGTGATTCCGATTCGAATGTTGTTTATCACAGAGAATATGTTACTAAATCCATTTTATGGAAAGATTATGCCATTTAATTTACTTTTAGAGAGAGGAATATGCTTTCATGAGAAACTGCATTAGGTATTAGAAAAGTAATGTAGCTGTCGGTCTGCACCGTTTCCAGGAAGCATGAGCACTTTGCATTGACAAAAACAAGCCAGATATTTTTCTAGTGTGATCTGATAGGAAGAGCTCTAAACTGGTAGTCAGGTCTAGGTTCAAGGCCAGATTCTGACAGTAACCAGTTGTGTGACTGTAAGGAGACAGTCTGGTAAACTCTCAGGGCCTCAGGTGCCTATACTATGAGGGAGTAAAATCTGGGAGCCATAAACTTCTAAGACCCTGTGATCAAGAGGAGCGGCTTTCATTGTCCCAGCTGTCCCGGTATCACCAAGGAAAGTGAAAATGGCTACAATAAAGTCACTGCATGGAGAGCAGGAGGAAGTACAGCTTCCTCGTGGGCCAACCAAGAGGTGTGAGTGTATGTGTGTGTGTGTGGAGAGGGGGCTGAGAGGGAGGGGGTTGGTGGTGCCAATCTGAAGATCCTCCAGGCAAGACTTCATGATCTTTAGAGTCAGTGATAACAGCGTTAAAACTCAATTTAATTTATGGGAAAGTTACAGTGTTCAGTTTACTTTTAGAATGAGAATTATAATCCCCAAACTGCTATTTCCTTGGGGGTAGGGGCTGTGCTTTGATCACTCTTGCAGAGTGACTGTCCATGGCTGAGTTTGTGAACTTTGACTGACTGTGGCTCATGCATCATTCTGGACAATCCCAATGTTAACTATTTTATCCTACTGAAAATTACAAGACTTTCTATTGGGTACAGGTAGCAGCAATATGAAGACAGGCTTTTACTTTTAAGTTTGAACCCTTTCCACTGTTCAAATTTCAATTCAAGTACATAAACCTCTAATGTTTGGTTGGTGGGATTATGAGTTATGCTGGCTTTTCTCTTATTATTTCTTCATATTAAAAATAATAACTATTAATATTATATTATAAACATTCCATTCTGTTGCCAAACCATGGGTCAACACTAAATCTTCATATTTTGTTCTGAAAACCTCTTGCCATTTTAAGACCTCTCCTAAACATACAGTTCTATGCATTGAACCTACGGGCACCACTGTAAGCAGCAGTTACTACCATAGTGCATTAAATAGGTTTTGGGAGTTCCAGGAGAGGAAATGCCAATTACAAATGTTTAATTTTGGCCCAGAGGAAACTTTATATTTTCATCCAAAAATCATTCAAGACCTCCTTGATGCTTATCCACCATGGGCCAAGCATTATATCAGACACTAGGGATACAGAAAATGAAATAAATGCCACCAAGAACTTCGTTCAGGAGTATCTGGCTTCTTCCTTTATTTTTTCTCCAAATTGTTGAGATACAAAATCTGAGTATCATTATATGTCCTCCAGCCATTTCAAGCCTGATCTATTTGGGAGTGGGCTTCTAGGGTCCTTTTGAACCCTTTGATTCCTTTTCCCCAACCCCAGGGCACCCATTCAGCCTGCTACCTGAGAAGTGGTCTACTTCTGAAGGTCTCTCTATTACCCTAGCATTGTAATTGACCTGCTTTGATATCATGTATTGTTTCATGTCTCAGTCAATTGACAGTCCCATCTTAATGAGCACCAGTGATGACTGTTACTAACGTTAATGTGTTTTGCTTTCAGACATCCTCCATCATAATTCAACAAATAATGTAGAATTTCATTCATAGGGAATAGGCTAGTGGATGTGAGAGTCTGGGGCAAAACCTTCCAGGTATCCTTCAGAGCACCATGTGGGCAGCTATCAACTCCGATTACTTGTGAGCACATCTAATTGTAGCTACATTTCCACAATCCATTTTAAATCAATTTGAGGTGAGTGGTGGGGGTGGGGGTGGGGATGGAAATCAGACACAGCAGTTGGTGCTGCACGTAGAACTGACAGACAACTGATTTTTTTTTTTCACTTTTCTACTCATAGTTTAGGCATCACATGAACAGAGGATTAATCTTTGCTGATATTTATCATCATTGCTCCTTGGCACCACAATAAAAATTGAAATATAACTCTGTGTTTTTTTTCTCACTTTCTCTTTCATAGCCACATTTCCTAGACTTGGGGAATAGAGGAAGGGTTGGTGGTAGCTGAATTCCCAAGATGGGAGATGTGGCCCCACATTTTAAAAACCAGTTTAAAATTGTAGAACTAAGGGGAAACTATGACAGTTCTGGAGTGTCACAGTTTGGAGATCCTCTGATCTACACATTTCCTTTTACAGAAAATGTAAAATCTGAATCTGAGTCTCGTAGCAGTGAATTGACTTGCCCAAAGTCCACATCCTCTGGGGAGATCCTCTGCCCCCCGTACCCTTCTTTTAGAATTCTGCCTTCCTTTGTGCTCCCATAGCACCTTTTACATGCAGCTGTTGGACCAGGCTTACCTCTGTGGCTTAATGGTACATTTAAGTACTGTGTCACCCACCCCACTGTAGGCTCTCTGACCACAGAAACCACACCTGAAAATCTGTTTGCCACAACATGTGAATCCCAATATTTCCATAGCCAAGGAAGACTATCTTGTGGTTATTTAGGAAGTGTTCAGAAAGCCTATAATAATGCTTTCTTAATTTGGAGAACTGCCTGTAAAAGTGGCTTAGACAGTTATCTAGGAAACGAGTTCACAACACTCCATGAGGCAGGTGGCTCTAGAAGACAACATGTCTTATCCTCTGCTCTCTATTTATTCCTGTGCTGCTTTTTCTCAACTTGTAGATTTTTCCCCCAAAGGAAGTATTCAGGTAATAATAATGTGAATAATACCTTATAATTGAATAGACATTTTTTCATAAAAGAGACAAAAAAATGCAATGCTTATTGAAAATTGGATGAAATAAGCTATCCTATTATGTATGCTGCTTTATAATTTCAATAGCTCAGACCAAGAAAGGCTCTTTGTTAAAATATAATATAAATTGCAAACAAGCAGCAAAAGCCCAGAAATCCCTACAATGTCAGAGAGACACTGACTCTGCTAGGGGGAAAAAAAAAATGGCAACCTAAGTTTCCCAGGCCATTAATCTAAATGACAACTACAATCTCCTATGAAAATCCGTACCCAAATAAAACCTTAAGTATGGCATTTGTCATATTTATATGTGTTCTGATTCTCTGTAGGTCTGTTCTCAGTGGAAATATCATTGAAATGATAAATTAGTATTAAGCTTATATGTAGAATATATAAAATTAGCATTAGGAGAAATAATCGTTAACACTTATTGAGAATTTACCACGTACCAGGCACTCTTTGAACATTTATGTGCTAACTCATTTAACCCTCGCAAGCCATTTCATATGTACCAATATCATGCCCAATTAAAAAGACTTGGAAATAGAGGTAGGAAAAGGTAACATTTGCCATAACTTGCCAAGACACACCATTTACATGTGGTAAAGTCAGGAGTTGAGCCTAGGCTAGTACTAGTCAATAGAGCCATGTATGTCATTTAATTTTACAGTATTCACATTAAAATAAGAAGAAGCAGGTAACATTTATTGCAATATTTTATTTAAGTATTGACTTAATACCCAAATATTATCAATTCAATGTGAGTAATATAAAACCTATGAATAAGTATTTTATGTTTCTTTTTTTGTAATAAATCTTTGAAATGTGCTATGTATTTCACACTTATAGGATATCTCAATTTGGATATTAAATTTTCATTTGAAATACTTGACTGTATTTTTATTTTATATAATTTATAACTGAAAATGTAGATTCATATATCCAAATTGTTCCAAACATACTCAATTGTTTCTAACAACTGAGTTGAGTATCTTTTAAAATTTATATTTAGTTAAAAATAAATAAAATTTAGGGGCTGGCCCGGTGGCGCACTGCTACAGTGCACCGCTTGGGAGTGCGGTGGCGCTCCCGACGAGGGTTCGGATCCCACATACAGACCGGTTCCCGCTCACTGGCTGAGCAAGGTGCGGGCGCAACACCGAGGGTTGTGATCCCATTGCCGGACACGAAAAAAAAAAAAAAAAAGACAAAAATAAAAAATAAAATAAATAAATAAATAAATAAATAAATAAATAAATAAATAAAATTTAAAGTTCAGCCCCTCAGTCACACTAGCCATATTTTAAGTACTCAATAGCCACATTTGGCCAGTGCCGCCCATATTGGACAGCACAGGTCTAGGCAGTCTTTCTCAAGAATCCCTGCTGTTACCTAATAAATAAATAGTTAATAAATAACTGTAAAAATAATGTTGAACCATTATGCTATGTTGTTAAATTAACAGTAGAAGGCATCATTTAATTGCATTCAGTATTCATTTAACAACTATTTGTCAGGGCTGTGCTAATACAATCTGATATTAATGGTTAAACTTATGATTAGTGATTAAAAGTGTGTGTTCTAGTGTCAGACTGGCTGGGCTCAAGTCTTGGTTGTATTACTTATTGGCTAGGCTCTTTGTCAAGACCATTCCAAAAGGAATAGTCAAGTGGGCCTCCCACGAGACCTGATCAAGGTGACAATCTCACTACACGTATGAATAAAACCAGATAACGACTCTTTAAATAACATCATCTCTTTCCGAAAAAATTGTGGTCACACCATTTGCCACCCTATTATATGTTCATTAGCAGGCCTTTCACAGATATGCTCAGTGTTTCCATGTCCAATGTTATCATTGGCAGAGTGGGATTATGGTAAGCATGCTGAACTAAAGAGCAGGCGGACTGTGTTTCTTGCTTAGCTCTGCTATTAGCACAGGACCCTTGTGCATCTTCTCAGAGTCCTAACTTCTTCCTGTTTTCTGATTCTTGGTCACTGCATGCAGTGTGTATGAGTATGTGAATGACACCTCTCAGTCCTAATTCTAGCCACAGACCTTATTAACCCCAACTCTAAGGACTGCCCATGTCTCAGAGAGAGCCACCACATCCTGTGAGCACCGATGTGGTTTGCTTTATTTCTCCTGAAACCTACAGCCAGACAGATGGAATAGCAGAGCCCTCATGCACATGAATCATGTGTAGGATGAACATATTATAGCTGGCTCATTGGCGTACAGGCTATACTAGCAAGGGTGTGGGTAGAAATACCTTAAAGGCTACTAGTCCAGAAGGGGGGTTTCCCCTGCAGAGAACGAGAACACTGAGGTTACAGAGCTCAATGGCTTGGCTTCCACTGCAGGAAGCATGCTGTCCTTTGGTTCTCCTAATATTTGAAGGTGGAGGCTTTGGCTTGATTGCCTGTATCTTGCTTTAACAAGATTTTTGTACGATATACAGTCTACAGAGACTGCCTACACAGCCTGTGAGAACGAGGTGGGGGGAGAAATATTCTGTTCCTGCAGGATGACTAAAAAAAATCATAGGCACCACCTTGAGGTAAAGGTACAGTAGTCCTTTACTCAAAGGAGTATGTGTGTGTGTGTGTGTGTGTGTGTGTGTGTATGTGTGGTGGATATATTATATAGAGGGCGTAATGTGGTATTAATAGGAAAGTTTAGTCTATGTGAGATCACGTAATTGTTTCTTATGTGTATATAAGAAATAATTATAATAATTAGTAATCTTAATTGCTATAAGAAATATAAGCAGGGCTGGCCCCGTGGCTCACTCGGGAGAGTGTAGCGCTGGTAGCGCTGAGGCTGCAGGTTCAGATACTATATAGGGATGGCCGGCGTGCACACTGGCTGAGCATGGTGCAGTCAACACTGTTCCAAGGGTTGCGATTCCCTTACCGGTCAAAAAAAAGAAATATAAGCAATTTGAAAAGGTACTTCTGATTGATTTCCATGCCAGTGGAAAGAATCTAAAGTGGTACCTTGTTAGCCTTTGACTTCTTCATACTTTTGCTAGCACCTCCTCAATGTCTTGATGAAACTTGAATGAAATGCCATAGTGGGCTCGCATACACTGTCCCTGGTTTTCTAGGGGCCAGATGATGTAACCCACAAGCTCAGAGGAGTCAGCTCCCCATGGGAGTTGACCAATGGGAAACAGAAGATGAAAGGAGCTTGGGCAGACACACTCCCTTACTTTCTCTCTCCCGTGGAGTAATCCAGCATGTTTCTTCCTGCATACTCTGCGTGCGTGCCTGCCCAGTGGCCTGACTCTGCTGTCTGTGGTACAGCAGTAGCCAATGCCTTAATGTGCCACATTGTATTTCTTTGTGTCTCTGTTTCCTTCACTTTTGGTTTTCTCTCAGCCTTGCTGGCCTGGGCTTGGACCTCCAAATAAAGTGTTAGTCTTCTAGAGGACCTGAGCTAAGACCTAAGTAGCGTTTTCTCCCAGGACTTTTGCATGTAAAGATGGGACCTAGAGTTTCCTCTTCTGTTCTGTGAGCCATCCCAAGCATGGCCTCATTTTCTTCACAAACTGTTGGCAATGCTTCAGTATCCTGATCTTAGATCTCATAAGAGGGTGGTGGTGGGTTGGTCTCAGGCTGTTTTCTGGATCCCTGTAGTGGCTAGATGGGGGAAAGAGTGGGCATGCTGATTTTTCCATTCAGTCTTTCCATTTAGGTCCAATGTAGTCTGGCTGCAGTGACATTAGGCAAAGACAACCTGGAAAGGAAATATCCATAGCAAAGTGCAAAGAGTATGAGGTATGCCAAGGCCCTGGATAACCTCTCATTCTGTACCTCAGCACCACCAGGCCCAGCTCTTTTTGCAAAAGTGAAGAGAGAATCCCAAAAGCCATGTTTTTATGTTCTGTTATGGACACTTCCCTAGGGGGTCTCACAATCAGCCTGTGCTTGTCTTAACCACTATGACTGACCTTATATAAATCTAGGAAATGATGGGAAGCCCCTCCATCCTCATCAGGAAACTGGTAGGTACAATTAGCAGTCACCTATGTGGGTCGATAGCACAGGCACCAAAAGAACCTTGAGAATATGCTCCTCACAAATCTATTTCAAATAATAACAAGAACTAACATTTATTCAATGCTTACCATGGGCCAGTTACTAGGCTAACTTTTTACATGTATTACCTTATCTACTCTTCACAACAATACTACGAGGTAGGTTCTGCTACTGTTCTGTTTTACAGATGAGGAAACTAAGGCAG
Organism: Galeopterus variegatus; assembly: GCF_000696425.1. Taxonomy (NCBI): domain Eukaryota; kingdom Metazoa; phylum Chordata; class Mammalia; order Dermoptera; family Cynocephalidae; genus Galeopterus; species Galeopterus variegatus. The sequence goes on from NW_007726472.1 coordinate 47,385, forward strand.
TGTGAGCTTAGGTAACATGTAAGGCTACTCAGCTGGCATGACGATGTAGCCAGGATTCAAACCCAGGTCTTGTGATTAACAAGGTGGGAGTGGTTAACCTTTAGAGGCTGTGTCCTCTATATTAAGTTGCGGTGAGAGTCCTCTTCCCAGACTGGTGCAGCTGCCTCATGTCTCCCTGACTTTGAACTGGCTTTCTCATTGCTGGAACACTTCTTTGTCTTTGCAGACCCAGCACAGGAAACACCTGCTCTGGGAAGGCTGGTGAATTTCCCAGTGTCTGGCCTTTGCCCCATTGTACACAACCTCCATCCCCCATCCCTCTGCTCCCCTGAGGATCGCCAACTCAAGGCCGTGAGTATAGAAAGATTTATAGAAGGTTTGGGGCCATGAAGGAATGTATGTGCTTGTATGAGTGGCGACAGGTATTGCAGCACAGGAAAAAAACTTTAAAAACTTACATTGAACATTAGCCACTCCAGGCTTTAAAAGTGTCTTGGACATTTCTGCCCTGGTGGTTCCTCCTCACAATACTCTGTGGTTTTCCTCCATTCCAACACCCACCCAGAATATTGTTTCTTTCCTCCAGGTGGAGATACCAAGCACATGCTCAAAATCTGTACTTCACGGCACAAAGCAATGTGGTTCTTGGTCTAACTCCTGGCACATCTCAGGACTATTTTTCTTCAATCAAAATGGCCTATTCACGTGCCGTATTTTCCTAAACAAAGATAGTTTGCTTTTGCTTTTCCCTTAAGAGGGAAGCTGGTTTTGGTTTTTAAAACAACTTTTATCCCCCCCGCCCCCCCCCCATGAATGAATGAAAAAAGTGTACACGAATGATCGAATTGTAACTGGATAGAGATTTGTATTTATCAGAAGTTCTCCATGAGGATTTCTTGTAGGAAAGCAGTAAGAATGACAGAACTAGACTTTCCAGGCTCTTTGGAGGGCTTCTGTCTGTGAGAAGGCATGCGGACCAGGTCTGGAGCCTCTGGAGGGACCCAACATGGCTGGAGAGGGAGGGCTGAATTCTAAGGGGCCACTTCCCGTGAGAAGGTGGTTACAGACCAGGGAAGGTGGAGAAGCGGAGCTTGTGACTGCAGAGTGGAAAACTGAGAAAGGGAGCACACTGGTGTGTGAGGAAATTGGTGAGAAGAAGGGAGGATTTTTAACCTTAATAGTGTCTCCATGGGTCGTAAATTTGATGTCCTTTCATATTATTCAGGGGAACAGGGACTGGAATTATATTTAATTACTTTTATTTGCTGAAGGGTGTATGTGTGTGTGTGTGTTTTAATCCAACACAGTCTTGAAACTGGATACCCTTGGGCTGAATGATTTATTTAGTTTATAAATAAAATAAAGAAAATGGTAGTCAGAAAACCTGGGTAGAAATCCAACATGTAGCATTTACAGGCCTTATAATTTCGTGCAAACTGCTTAACCTCTCTGTCACATCTATAAAGTGTGTCTGGTGCTTACTTTACAGAATTGTATGATGATTAATTGGGCCACCGTATAAGGTGGTATCAATTTTCAAAAAAGGCATTGACATTGGTCAGTCTAGAAGACAATTACCTTTCAGAATTCTCAGAGGCATTAACCAATTTCATATATGTGTGTGTGCATGTGCATGTGTTTTTGTATATATGTATATGTATATGTATATATGTGTGCATATGTGTATATATACGTGTGCATGTATATGTACACATGTGTGTTTCTATGTATGTATATATGTGTGCATATGTGTATGTGAATGAAGCCCAGAAGTTTTGGTCCTTGACTCTGAACTCTGAAACTGTAGACAGTGCTCTGAGGTGCATCCATTCTACAGGACAAATCTCATAGTAATCCTGCTCATGGGGGATGAATTTATAAACAAGAATGAGAATTCATAATGCCAATGGTAAAAAAAAAATCCTACCTTACTCTGAGAATGGTGTTATCTTCTACAGATAAATTAGCACAGGAAGTTTATTTATGATAGGGAAGTTACTTATTGGATACAGAGTGTGGATTAAATGTTTAATAACGTCAGGCTGAGATAGCTAAATGCTCAGCTCAACTTGAGTGGCTAGAGTCCTTGGTCCCATTATGGAACAGACACTAATTTTTACCCATTTACTTTCACTTTTCTATGTCCCAGACACATTAATCCTCTTTTTGATAATCACATTCTTTTTTTTTTAAAGAAAAAATATTTGTATTACATTTTTAAATAATCTTGATTACATACTAATGAAATGGGTGTGCCTTTTGGACACTGCACATTTTCTCAAACCTTGGAGTCAGATGGGACTGCCACCCTCATTTCTTGTCCCACAGTGATTTTTACGAAGTGATTGCTTTTTATTATGAGAACCTGCCAAAACCCCAACTTTGCAGAAACATGACATCATGGAAAGGAATGCAGCACAATCTGATGTTGTAAATATGGATTACCTGGAGCTAGCAGTTCACACGGTTTCTGATAGACTCTGATGGTTCCCTCCAAAATTTACAATATCCCGCTGCACCCCTATGAGTTTGCTGTACTTCCCCAGGGTGCCATGGCACACAGCTTGGGAATTGGATCACATTCTTTTTAAAGCTAGTGTTAAAATTACTGATTAGATTTTAGCCAAGTTCATTTTCTTTCTTCTTCTGAAGTTTTGCCTTTAAATTGCTTTTATCATATTTCTCTTGTCAATTCTGTGTCACTTCAGGATTTTCTTTATTTCCACACTGGGACTCTTTCATGGCACTCTGTACTATCACGCTGACAGGAATGAAAGGGGCATCGATCGGCTGGATTTAAGAGACCCAAGATCCACAGATTAGGGGCCTAAACAAGGAGAGCAGAGCCACATGCGGTGGGGACAGGTCAGGCCTGGGGTTAGATAGGTGATGGTTTATTAGAGGAAGCAGCTATTAAAAGCGTGTAATCAATGGCTGGTTCATGGTTGGAGAGTATCTATTTGTCTGTGTTTTGGGGGCTAGCACAGCAACAGACAAAACAAAAGTAGATAAGTTCCCAAATAAAACCACTATCTGCATAGTTTGTACTGGGGGTGGGATAAGGCATGGGTATTACAGAGTTCAAACTCAGTTGGCCAAGGACTATGACTGATGGGGAAATTTTCACAAGTTTGTTAGGTGAGGAGGGAATCAGTCTGTGGGCTTCATTCACTCACTTGCTACCCTTTTCTATCAGCAGAGACGGAGAGCTCGCCATCTATAAATGCTTTTATATAACCACTGTCTTTGCATTAATTTCTCCTCTCCATTGGATCATTCCCATCAGCAGGCAAACATGTTCGTTTCCCATTTTTAAACTAACTTTTCATTCGGACCCACCTTTTTCTTTAGTTTATGGCTTCATTTACTTGCTTTTTTTTTTTTCTTAATTCCCAAACTTCTCAAAATATTGTCTTCACCTTTCCCTGCATGACCATTACATCGCCAGCACAATGTGAATTAAATCTTTTCTTAATCACTCAGCAGGATTTGGCCCAGTTGGCCACTTACTCCTTGAAATGCTTTCTTAGCTTAGATTCGAGGTTCTGATAACCTATCGTTCTACCTCCTACCTTACCACCAATTCTCCTGGATTCAGACTCAGCCTGATCCCAAGTTGTCCTCTGCATGTGATTGGGTCAATAAAATCTCCTATGGATCTATGGAAAAAAAAAAACAAAAACATGTTTCTTATGTGCTTTGTTTGCTCATTTCTCCAAATTAAACATAAAAATTAAATACAGGCTTCAGACAGGCAGAGACCTTGTTTTTCTTGTTCCCCTCTGCACCCCAGTCCCTAGCACTGTGCTCAGCACACTATAGGTACTTGAGAAATATTGTTCAGTAAATGAATGTGCAGCCTTCTCAAGTAATTATATTCTATCCTTGAATCAAAAGGCCGTAAGCTTTTCTCCTTTAAAGTCCCTTGGAATCTTTTATCATTCTGCCTTTGCCTGGCTTATTTGTTTGCTTGTCTGGAGATGATCATTTGGTCCCTTTTGCCTTTTGATGACTGCTACTGGATTACAATTTAAAGTTTTGGGCCAGATGCTTATTTTAAGCAACCCTAGTGATACATATCTGATGTTAGATTAACTTGTTCTGACTTGTGGTCTTAGTGGAAGGAGCTTTTCTGCTGCAATCTGCCTTCTGAATATGAATGAAGTATGTGCACTTTTATTAACTTATAGCAGGGTTGTTTAACCACAAGAGGAAAGAAATACACCAATTATTCTCTTGTGCAATTTTAAGCAAGTGGGAATAGAAAACAGCTTTGTAGCAGTAGTGACTTGAATCCTTGAATTGGTCTCTGCACACAATGTCTGAAAGAAAGTCATAACTATGTATTCATCAGAGGGACTATAAAATAGCAGGGTGTTAAATTTGCAACCGACAGGCTTTGTTATCAGTGATGCAGAGTTTATTATCTACTAGTTCATAGCTGCTCTTATTAATTTGGAAGCTTTTTGCAGAAAGAGAAATGGATTCCCTTTCCAAAACTATTTGCAATTATGAATTCGGTCGATGCTTTTAGCCATCCAGATATTTACTTATACATGTCACTCAGTGGGGCACTTTGCCATTCCAGATAGATTGTATGGCTTAAAGCAGAGTGTTTGTTCTCTACGGTCCAGTCTTTCTTCACCTCTCAAAATGGGACAGCCGCAGGCTTATCCATCTGCTTTACATTAGATGAATCCCAGATGAGGAGATAAAAGCGGTGTGCTTTTGGTAAGAGACATGATCCAATTAAAAATAATTTTATGAACTCCTATTGGGTTGAGGCCACCTGCAATAGAGCTTTTTGTGGAAGAGGAGGAGAATGAGTAAGGTAATTTCTGCCATCAGTAAGTTTGGAGTAGCCTCAGTGACCCAGACAGTAGGTTCCCTGAGGGTGTTCTGGGGCCGATGGCACAGGTCTGGGGAGAACTCTAAGTCTTACACCTCCATTTCGCTCTCTTGGGGTCTGGTGGGCCACTTTGCAAATCTGAGTCTGCTGTAGCAGGTCTGCTGCCACTTAAGATAACCCAAGGACAACTCAAGAGGATGTCTTCAGCCCTTTCTGCTCTATCGAGCAACCTTTAACATATGGTAGACATCTTAACAAAAATTGCAGTTGGCAACGTGTGTTTGGGTTCTAAATTTCAATAATAAAGCATTATAACACTGTTTGGATGGCCAGAGTCTCACATTGCATACTTTTGCTTAGTTTCATTTGTTTCTTTTATTTTCTCCAAAAGGAACAAAGCATTGGAGTTTATTTAGAGCCAAAGGTTTGGTCCTAGCCTCGTGTCTGCAGAATACTGCCTTTATCAGATGGCTCCCTGCTACTGGCCTCCTGCTTTTAGACTTATATGAAACGAAAAACTCTCCAAATTATTTAAAAATAGCCACAATTTCTTTTGCAGACATTTATTGGCAATTTTGCCGTGTCTATGAAAAAGAAATATTGAGAAATGAACTTTGATGCTTCATTTTATTGTTTACTTCAAGGTAAGTGACTCTATTTGGAAATCACAATGGTGCAAGTATAGTATAGTTAAGCCATGGGTTTCACTCTGATCAGGTTTACAGTGACAAGAAATTATGCCCCCAAAAGCATTGTTATTGGAAAAAAAGACACAGTAACATAGAAGTTTGCTTTTGTATAATGGAGAGAATATTGGATTTGGAGTCAGATTACCTGCAATCTTGGTTTGGGACCTTGAATGAGTTAACTTATTATCTTCGAGTTTCAGTTTCCAGTATGTAGGATTGGTGTGAAATTAAATTTTAAAAGTATGTGAACATACTCTGTGAACTTAAAAGTTCTGTGCCAGTATTAGAGTCATATATGAATTATCTTAATTATTTTAAATATATCTCTTTAATCCATGCTCCCCAAAATTTAAGCCAACTGAGATCGACTCCCTATGATTTTTTAAATATATTTTTTTATTGAGGTGTGATTGACATACAGTAAACCGGACATATTTAAAGCCAACAATTTTCTCACTTCTGACACGTGTACACAACTATTAAATCATTAAGCCATCGCTATATATCAATTACCCCCATAAGTCTCCCATGCCCCTTTGTAACCCCTTTCTCATATTCTTAGGTTTGGAAAGAGTGTATTCTGTGCTGGTCCCCACTTCTTGATTTTCCAAATTATGTTACTTTATCATGTGTTTTATTTAATTTTTCATAAATCAAATTATGACACTTTAATTCACAATGTCATAATAATTCATCTCTGTCTGCCACAAAAGTTCCAGATAATGAGTTTTATCCTTCTTTTCAGTGAACAGGGGTCCTACTGCTAATTATGCAGGTGACTCAAAGGACATTTAATAGAAAATGGGATGATGTGGCGAGTGTGAAGATGTAGCTGACAGAGACCTCAGCATTGCCTCACACGCTTTAGTATCCAGACGTAAAGATGCTTCTTTATGCTGGAAGAAACAATGATTCGTTGACTATAGTTCCTAAAATCACCCTGCTGGCTTTAAGGGAGAATGATAACTATTAACCTGAAAAGGCTTACCTTTTTTTGTTTGTTTGTTTTGTTAATGCCAATTCGACTTATAAAAGCAAAAAAAAAATATTCAGCAATAGGATCATTTTTTATTAAGTTACTGATCCCAAGGTTTTTGTGTGAGTTTCCTTAATTCATAAGCTACTTATAGCAGAATAGATAGGAACGTGGGCTTTGGAGTCACACAGGTTTGGGTTTTGCTACTCTAACCCTGAGTGAGTGGCTTAATTTTTGTAAGCCTCAGTCTTCTCATCTGTAAGATAGGGATACTATTAGCACCCACGTCATAGAATTGTTGTGAAAATTAAATTAGATAATGCCTGTGCAGGCTTAGCATAGTATACAGAGCAACCGTTTTATACATGTCATTATGATCATAAGGATGGTTATCTTACTGTAAAAACTATTTTAGGATAAGGCAAATACAAGGTCCTAGTCTAAAGGAATTTCATTAATTCATCAAATATTTATTGGCACCCATTATGTCGCAGTTCCTTTTCTAGTCATTGGTGACTAGAAGCACTCAGATGCTTACATCCCAAGTTCATATGCAGGTGCTACAAAGGCCTCAGCATTTTTCCTTGTTCCCTATAAGAATACAGGGGATTACCTGTGGGGAAGCTTCAGGGCAGTGGGCTGACAGCCCAGAGGAAACTGGGAGTCTTCATGCTTCAGCTTGAATTTATTTCCCCATCATTCCTTTCCCTTTGTTGTCTACATATTATTTATTCCAAACAAGAATGTCATCAGTACCAACCATATTCTAGAGGCAATTTTCCTACCCAAGCTGGGCCAGTCTGTACAAATGAATGGATGAATAAATGAATAGACAAATGCAATTAAAAATCCAAAGCCAAAAACTCACGTAAAATTAGCTGTTGGTGAACTAGTCTGCATTTTGTGACTCTTTGAAACCACTTCTCCTGGATGGCTTGGGAGACACAGAGAGGTAGAACCAAATGAGCACTTGTCTGACCTTAGAGGAAAAGATAATTATTGCTATGGCTAAAAAGGACGATATGACTATGAAAAGGGACCCCAAAGGCCAAATCCACACACAGTGCCGTTTCAGTCTTAACCCTCATCTTCAAGGTCAGGCTGCCCTCAAACCTGGGTTTGGGGAGGACATTTATAACCCCTTGGGTACTGTGCCCCAAATAGTTAATCAGCAATAGTTTCACAGGCTCTAAGCATGGTTCTTTTTAGTTCTAAGGTAGCAACCCTGGAGCCTGGCTGCTGCTGGTATTTACTGACCACCTAATAGGCACTGGGCCTTGAAGATTCAGGAATAAGAAAAGATAGACATGGTCTCAGCACTCATGGAACTGAGGAATGAGGAGACGTACGTGAAACTGCAGACCTAAGTTTCAGATTATATCAGTACTTTAAAGGAAAGGCAGGAGGAGTCTTCTGAGAACATATATGAAAGGAATCTAACCTCAACTGTGGATCAGAGGAGGCTTCCGGGGGGAGGTGACATGTGAGTTGATATATAAACAATGGATCATAATAACAGCTGACATTTATTCAGCTTTAGTCTATTTCTGATATCATTCTAAGTGCTTTACAGGTATTGCCATGTAATCCTCACACAATGCCTTAATGTGGGGTAGTGTGTGTGTGTGTGTGTGTGTGTGTGTGTGTGTGTGTGTGTGGATGATAGAAAGATAGATGACTTCACCAAGCCCCAGAGTCTGGTTCTCCACTCTGAGGGTGTAACCAGTTGACTATGTCAGTGCTGTGGGGTGGGGGTTCCATCCCTCAGGGCAAACCTGGCAGTCCCACTTTGGGAGTTCCATGTTTTGCACTTTCTGTGTGTCTCACATAGCTGGAATTAGAAACAGAAATAACAATAAAAGTGGAAGTGGAAATAACCTTTTTAGTTCTGTTTAGTTAAGGCTGAAAGCAGCCAGGGACTCTTGACAATTTGAGAATTAATAATACCAGAAAACAGCCACATTAATGTAAAAAATAGACAAAGAAAACCTGAATCAAGACATAAAGCCAGTAAAATAGAAGATTCCAGAACAATACCAGGATGGCGACATTACCAAGACATTCCTGGTTAAGGCTACTCCCAGCAAGTGAAGGAAAATTAGTGGCCTAAAACCAGACCTTTTATAGCACCAAGGTCAAGGGTTCATATCCCTGTACCAGCCAGCTTCAACGCCCCCAAAACAGAAACAAAAACAAATACAACCCCAAGAAAACTAAACACACAAAAACAAACAAACAAACCCCCCAAAACCCAGACTTAGATTCTGGTGGTAACTATCCTCCCAAATCTTTAATTTGACATATATATAGATGTATGACCTAGCATCTTTTACTAAACTTTTAGTTTATTTTATAGATGGCATTCATTCCTTTCAACCAGTCCTTTCAGCAGTGTGAGGCCTGAAGAAGCAGATACAATCATTACGACTGTCACCACCCCACCAGGTGTTCCCACTGGACATCTTGGCAGGTACCACCCCAGTGCTCTCAAATGTGTCCTGTGTAGCATGAGTACCCGAGTACACAAACACTGAGAACTTAAAAAATTTTCGTCTTTAGGTGGCCAAATCATGGGAAATGACTGTCAAGCATTCCTATAGAAAATCCCTCTTACATCTGAGCATCTTCTCTCCCGTCTTCCATCACTGGCAGGCTATTTTTGTGGTGATGCAGTCTTTTGGATCTGTTATGCACAGCAGTCCAGGTCGATCAACCCACCTTTAGCTTTCACTGAGTTGCTTTTGAAGCGACAAGGTCAGATGTTATTGCTATGCCACAGACCCAACACCAGGGGGTGATCAAAGCACGTCACACTAATTCCCAGTGATCCAGACAAAACTGAGCTCTAACCTCTGTTGGTGGACCCAGAACAGGAAGCGCAGAAAGAGCTGGACTCACAGAAATTTGGTCAGTAGATCTCACCGCAAATAAAGAGCCTTTTTAATGGCATTGCTCTGCACAAATGTTCAGTACGATTATTATAACCTCAGTGGCGCTGCTGTTTAATGCCGAAAAGGAGAAATATGACATCTCATCACAGTAAATGATTACAGGCAGCAGAAGGCAGAGAGTTGTCCTGCCTGGTGCCCCACAGTGCTGGGTAATTGACAGGTGCCATTGAAGACCGATGTTTTTTTCCTGGTAGCACGCAGCCTTGCACACCGACTGGTGTTCTTCTAATGTCCAAATCCCTGCAGCTCCTCAAGTGCCAAGAATTCTTCAGGCCAACGGTATTTGTGATTATTGTGACTCTCCAATTCTTGGAACTACTCCCATGGCAAACCACTTCTTATAAGGAATGTGAGATGAAGAAATTCAGTTCAATTCTCCAGAAACTGCTCAGTGACTGCTCAAAGCACTCTTTGAGACTGCCTTTTAATGTTCGAGATGCAAGCGACTGCTCTTTTGAGGCTGTATTTTTCCATTAGAAAACATCAATCTCCCTCCTTCTACTCCTCTAAGAGCCTGAAACAAACGTGTTTAGTTCATTTTCTGTTTCTCCTTTGTCTGCGAATCATTGAGAACATCACATTAATACCATATAGTAAGTAGTGTTTGAGGCAAGGACATATGGCTAAACATCTTTAGTGAAAGTTCACGAATGTTGATTTCTTCTTGTGCTAGGTTAAAGGAGTCCCCAAATAAAGCGTATATATGTCTCCAAAAGCCCTTCATCAAGGGGTCTGCTTGAATGGAAATAAATCATACATTCCTTATTTTTCCTTCTTTTAAAAAGTAAATTTTTCATCCAATTACGACACATACTGAAATGTGTACACATCGTCAGTGAAATTTCATAAAATGAACACACTCCTATAACCATCACGCATATTAAGAAACAGAGCAGCACCCCAGCAGCCCTCTTATACTGCAGTGTAACTTTACAGTTCACGTGTTATTTATGTGCGAATGCACTCTACAGTCTACCTTATTCCATGACTGCAATAAATTTCTGTAGTAACACACTCTTGCTAGAACAATGATACCCAAAGGGTGGTGCTGCAAAAATACTATCCACACCACCGGGGTGTCCATCAGAACCTATCAGGCCTCACCTCTAATGTACAGAATCAGAAATTCTGGAAGCGAGGTTCAGCCGTCTGTGTTTTAACAAGGCCTCCTGGTGATCCAGATCCACACTAAAGCTTTAGAAACTTTTTTCCAAATTATGTTAAGTGAAATAAGCCAGACACAGAAAGAAAAATATCACATGTGCTCACTCATAAGTGGTGCTAAGAAAGATGGAAGGAAGGAAGGAAAAAGAGAAAGAGAGAGACAAAGAAAGAAAGAAAGAATGAAAGAAAGAAAAAAAGAAAGAAAGGAAAGTCCAGTATAATACGTTGAACTTTCAGAAGGAGAGAACAAATCTATGGTTACTAGAAGTGGGAAAGGGAGAGGGAGAGGGGGTTAAGGAGAAAATAGGTAAGGGGCACAAAGAATAACTATAGTTTGTAATCATGAATATGCTAATAATATTGAATTGATCATCACATATTTTATACAAATAACGATAGTCAATACTGTACCTCCAAAATATGTATAATCAATTTTGCTTCAATAAAGAAACAAATAAAATAGAAAAGAAAAGAAAAAAATCAGATGATCAAAAAAAAAAACCCCAAAAAACTTTTTTTCAGAGCAGTGTTCATCTTTATCCTCAATTTTGTGTTGTAACAGTGTTCTATATTTACTGGGGGTTACATTAGAATAGTGGTG
>NW_007726472.1:59174-61703 GCF_000696425.1 Galeopterus variegatus
TATGTATAATCAATTTTGCTTCAATAAAGAAACAAATAAAATAGAAAAGAAAAGAAAAAAAATCAGATGATCAAAAAAAAAACCCCAAAAAACTTTTTTTCAGAGCAGTGTTCATCTTTAGCCTCAATTTTGTGTTGTAACAGTGTTCTATATTTACTGGGGGTTACATTAGAATAGTGGTGACAAGATCTAATTGATTATCTCCTTTTCCCCCTAACTTTTAACATATATTTACCAGCTGTATTGAGGTATGATTTACATTCAGTAAAACTCACCAATTTTAAATGTGAAATTCAATGGATTTTGGCAAATGTTTACAAGTTGCTTCCCCTTCTACCCATTTCTATTGCACAGAGTCTCCCCAAACTTTATAAAAATTTTTGGTCTACTTATGTCTCTCCTACAAACCTGTGAGAAGAATTCTTGAGGACAAAACTGCCCTATTCATCATTGTGTTTCTGTCCCTTGACTAGACACAAATAAGAGGCTTCACAAATATTTGCTGAAGAAATGAATGAACCAAGCTGGCTAAATAAACCCATCGAGAAGATTAACTTGGTTGTAGGATGTGGGGAATAGGTGGGTCCAAGAATTCTGCAGAAATTTGAGGTTCGCAGTGGGTATAATTAGACTAGTGGCATAATAACACATGGGGCTTTGCTCTCTGGCACACCTGCTATGTGTGGCCAACACTCTCACTGCCCTGTCACCCTGGAGGTCACCTCTGGTCAGTTCTCTTTCAGGCTGAAATGTTCCCAGTGTCTTCCTGATTCAAGGCATTTTTTGGACATTGGAGTGTCTTAGTCCACAAGTGGGGCAGTCAGAAGTGTGGGGAAATTAAACCTCCAGGAGCAATCCCTAGGCAGTGAGGGACATTGCTGTCCCTGGGCAGTTCTGAGGTACGCTTGCTTTGCACACTGTCTCAGCAGCTCCCAAGGGGTGTGAGTCCCAGCTGTCTACTCACTCTTGCCCCTTTCTCTGGCTTTCCTTCCCTCACAGCCTCTCTTTCTGGCTTTTTCACAGTCAGTGCTTTCCTGGGATCATCTCCTCAAAAGCTGCTTGCACCCAGGTCTCTGACTCAGATCTGCTTTTGACAGAACCACAACTGAGACAATGAGATTCACAAATTTGCCTCTTTCATTCTCTGTGACTAGAGTAATTTGCTTCCATCTCTGACATTGTCTATTTGCTCATTTATAAAATGGGGATAGTAATCTGCATCCATGCATCAAAAATACAGTATTTGGGGGAATGTGGAACCTCCAGATATGGAGGGCCAACTCTTCATATGTACAGGTTTCTCAGGGCCAACTTCAGGACTTGAGCATCCATGGATTTTGGTATCTGTGGGGGGATTCTAGAACCAATCCCCCATGTGTGCCGAGGAATGACTGTACTTAGTTTTTAGGGTTGTCGTAGGAAACCTTATTTAGTACCTATAATATCACAGGGGGCTAAGGAAATAATAACTATTTCTAGATATTATGGACATCTGGCAGACTTTGCTTACCTACTAAAATATCGAAAAAGACATGACCCCACAAAGATGACTCTGTATCAGTGCAATTCTTGAAGCATTAGAGTATTAGGCGTATGAAAGGATGTCCAGGAGCCAGCTCCTCACCTTCTCTGATGGTACTCTGGGCCCTGCATGCTCTGCAATCCCTACTTTCTTTCTGAGAAGATCTAGAATTCCACATAGAGACAGAGGGAGGCTTTTGCTGTCTCACGTCTGCTCACAGGTAATTTATTAATTTTACAAAGGCTTACTGAATACTGCTATGGGGAAGTACTTTCCTAGGTGGTGGAGAAACAGCAGAGAATAAATCAAAGTCCCTGCCTGCAAGGAGCTTATATTCCAGGGGCAAGGATTTGGACCATGAAGAAATAATGCAATAAATATAGAATATGGGAAAAAGACAGAGTTGAAAAAAATAGAAAATGCAGAATAAGCAAGATAGAGAGTGCGGTATGGAGAAACTAATTTACATAGAATGTCAGAAAGTCCTCTCTGATCAGGGTATTTTCCAGTGAAGACAAAGTTTGCAAAGGAGCCAGCCATAGCATACCTCCAGGAGGAGCCGGAAAGGCAAGAGGAGCACTCTTCATCTCCTCCAGGGATTGCAGGGAGTTCCCTGAGATGAGACTGGAGGAAGCAAGGGGGAGAATGGAACTAGATTCTTTTTCCACTTCTAAGGCAGCAAAGACAAGATTGCCTCGGGCTTTGTAGATCACAGCACAGGGATTTTACTTAGAGATGGAGAGTCTTGAGTAGAGGAGTCACATGATCTGAATTATGTTTTAAAATGATCATTCTGGCCGCTGTATGGAAAACAGGCTAAAGAGGCAAGAGTGAGGGCTCGTAGGTCAGGTAGGAGGTCGGAGGAGAGGTGACCATGGCTTGGCTTAAATAGCCATAGAGGTGGTGAGAAAGTGTTGGATTCACCCAGAAGGATTTGCCCATGGACTGGGTGTGGGCTGCAGGAGAAAGAAAAGACTCTGGGATTATACATTGTGTTTGGAATGTGT
>NW_007726472.1:62443-64395 GCF_000696425.1 Galeopterus variegatus
TGGGTGTGGGCTGCAGGAGAAAGAAAAGACTCTGGGATTATACATTGTGTTTGGAATGTGTAATTGAAAGACTGAAGATGTTACTTACTGGTTTGGCAAAGATTACGAGAGAGAGGCTTTTATGGATAAAGCCAATGTTGAATTTTTGGATACGTTAACTTTGTGATGTCTGTTATTCATCTCAGCACAGAACTTAGTGTATTGGTTAAAAGCGTGGATTCTAGAGCCCGACCATCTGGTTCAAACCCCAGCTTTATCGCTTCCTTGTTGTGGCACTTACTTTACCTATCTGTCCTCAGTTTCCTCACCTGTAAAATGAGGATCATAATAAATTGCTATGAGGCTTAAAGATAATACATGTAAAGTGCTTGGGACAATGCATGGAACTATGTAAGAATGTGTCAAACAAAATATTGAATAGATAGGAAGATAGATGAGTTTGGAGTTCAGGGTAGTGGTCGAGGCTGTAGGTAGAAAGCTGGACTCATCAGAGCATAGATGCTATTTTAAGCCATGGGACTGGATGAGGTCACCTAGGAAGTGAGTGCAGATAGAGAAGGTAAGATCACCGGAGACTGAGTCCTGGGGCAATCGAGGGTGACGAGGTGAAGAAGAGATTAAGAATTAACATCTACACGTTGTTAATGCATTCTAAAGAACTGTACATTTCTTGTGAGTTTTTTATATCACTACTTGAAAATTCAGCTGAGTGATTCACAAAGAGCAGCATTCACTTGAGCATGTGTCTGCAGCAGGCCTGCAGCAGAGCCTATCTTGAAATAACACTTGTCATTCTAGAAAGGCAGCCGGAGAGTCAGAAACTGCCAGTCGTACATTACACATTTTATTCCCATGAAAAGCAGAGGTAAAGCTGGGAGACGTGATAGTTTTTTCAAGAAGACCAGGGTGGCTAAAAGAGTGTTAGGCTTCGAAGTATTTTCCTTAGGAGACAACATACGTACTTACATACTTACGCTTATTTCAGTGTGTTGATTTTTCATACACTATTTTGGGAATGGTTATAAGAACGACTAAGAATTACAAAAGGAGACTAGTTTCTGTCTTTATGGGTGATACTTTTTTTGTGTGTGTGGCAAAAAATATATATAAAACACAAGATTTGTCATTTTCACCATTTTTTAAACGGACAATTCAGAGACAGATTCCTTTCACAGAGTTATGCCACCATCACCGCTATCTAGTTCCAAACATTTTCATCCCCCTGAACAGAAACTCTGTTTCCATTAAGCAATAATTCACCATCCCCCATACCCCATCCCCTGCTAACGTCTAGACTACTTTCTTTCTCTATGTATTTGCCTATTCTAGATATTTCATGTGTCAAATACAATATTTGCTTTTTAAAAATCTGGTTTATTTCACTTAACATAATATTTTCAAGGTTCATCCATTATCAGTACTCTATTCCTTTTCATATCTGAATAATACTCCATTGTATGTATATACCACATTTGGTTTATCCATTCATCTGTTGATGGACACATGGATTGTTTCCAATTTTTGGCTACTGTGAAAAATGCTGCAATGAACTCGGCATGCAAGTATCTGTTGTGTTCCTGTTTTCAGTTCTTTGGAGTATATAGCTAGCAGTAGAATTGCTAGGTCATATGGTACTTCAATATTTAGCTTTTTGAAGAACTGCCAGACTGTTTTCCACAATAGCTGTACCACTTTGCATTCACTCCAGCAGTGTATGAGGGTTTCAATTTCTTTCTCTACATCCTCACCAACTCATTATTTTCCCTATTTTTTTTTTTTTTTTTACTATGGCCATACTAGTGAGTGTAAAGTAGTATATCATTGCAGTTTTGATTTGCCTTTCCCTAATGACTAATAATGTTGAACATCTTTTCATGTGTTTATTGGACTTTTGTAGAAATTCTTTGAAAAAAATGTCTAAGTCCTTTGCCCTTTTTAATTGGGTTGTTTTT
>NW_007726472.1:64905-66850 GCF_000696425.1 Galeopterus variegatus
TTGTAGAAATTCTTTGAAAAAAATGTCTAAGTCCTTTGCCCTTTTTAATTGGGTTGTTTTTCTTTTTGTTTTTAAGTTCTAGGAGTTCTTTAAATATTCTGGATATTCGTCTATCATCAGATATATGGTTTCCAAACATTTTCTCTCATTCTGTAGTTTGCCTTTTTTACTTTCTCATTGCTGTACTTTGGTACACAAATGTTTTAATTTTTATGAAGTCCAATTTATCTACCTTTTCTTTTGTTGCTTATGCTTTTGGTGTTATATGTGAACATTTTCTGCCAAATTCACGGTTACAAAGATTTACCCTTATGTCTCCTTCTAAGAGTTTTATGGTTTTAGCTCTCATATTTAGGTCATTGGTCCATTTTGAGTTAAATCTTGAATATGGTATGAGGTGAGGGTCAAACTGCATTCTTTTGCAGTGGAAATCCAGTCATCCCCTCATCATTTGTTGAAGAGACTATTCTTTACCCATTGCATGGACTTGGCACCCTTGTCAAAAACCAGCTGGCTGTAGACATATAGGTTTATTTTTGGACCATTAATTCTGTTCCTTGGCCTATATGTTATACTCATGTTAGTACCACACAGTATTGATTACCGTAGTTTTGTAGTAAGTTTTGAAACCAGGAAGTATGAGTTCTCCAATTTTGTTCTTCTTTCTTGTTATGGTCTGAATGTCTGTGTCCTCCCAAATTTATATGTTGAGGTTCTAACCCCCAAGGTAATGGTATTAGGAGGTGAAGCCTTTGGGAGGTGATCATGTCATCAGGACAGAGTCCTCACTAATGGGAATTGTACCCCAATTATAGAAGCCCAAGAGAGACCTCTTGTCTCTTCTGCCATGTAAGGTAACAGNTGCATAGATTGTATGATCATGTGTCACCCCCCCCCCCTTTGTTCTACTAATGTAGTATATTACGTTGATTGGCTTTCTTATGCAAACCACCTTTGCATTCCTGGGATAAATCCCACTTTGACATGCTATATATGCTTTTAATATGCTGTTGAATTCAGTTCAGTAGCATTTTGTTGAGGATTTTTACATCTATATTCATAAGGAGTAATTGTCTCTAGGTTTCTTTTCCTGTTATATCTTTTTCTGGTTTTGGTATCAGGATAACACAGGCCTTATGGAATGAATAAGAAAGTGTTTCCTCCTCTCCTATTTTTTTACAAAGATTGATGATAATTCTTCTTTAAATGTTTGGTAGACTTTACCAGTGAAACTATCTGATCTTGGACTTTTCTTTGTTGTGAAGTTTTTGGTTATTGTTTCAAAAATTTTAATCTTTTTTATTGTAGAAATTTATAGCTGCAAATTTCCCTCTGAGCATTCCTTTTACTGCATTCCATAAGTTTGGTATGTTGTGTTTTCATTTTCATTCATCTCAAAATATTTTCTAAATTCCTCTGTGATTTATTCTTTGACCATTGCTATTTAAGAGTATGCTGTTTAATTTCCATATAATAGTGAATTTTCCTTTTGTTATTTATTGATTTCTAGCTTTATTCTATTATGATCAGGGAAGATACTTTGCATGATTTCAATATTTTTATATTTATTGAGACTAATTTTGTGGCTTAACATATGGTCTAGTTTCATTTGGTGAATGTTTCATGTACACTTGGGATGAATGTGTATCCTACTATTGTCAGTGGAGTGTTCCGTGTACAGTCAGTCTTCACTGTTCATAGATTCCATACTTCCCAGTTAGCCCACTAAAATTTGCTTGTAATTCTGAAATCAATATTCATGATACTTTGCATTCATTTGTGTACATGTGCATTCTCAGAGTGGTGAAACATGTGAGTTGCCTGAGGCACACATTCCTAGCTCAGATTGAACAAGGTGATGCTCTGCCTTCTTGTTTCAGCTCTCAAAACTATAAACAAGTATCCTTTTCGTGATCTATTTAGCGCCATGTTTTTTATGGTTTTG
>NW_007726472.1:68830-71233 GCF_000696425.1 Galeopterus variegatus
CGGCAGGTAATATCCGTTGTCTACTTGGTCTTGAGGGACCCTAATGCATTTTATTTTGTAGCGAAGCTTTCAACCATTGGTCTTCATTTACATCTGTAGTTACCCTGCTTTTTTAGAAGGGTCAAGGAGTCTTTAATATTCTTCAGCAGGCTTCTTGCCTTCTTCTCCAAAGATTTTTATTTTCTTAAATCACTCTGCAAAACTTGAGCATAGTACAGAACAGTCCTGTTTTTCTGAGACCTCTCAGAATAAGGGAGAGCCATCACTGAATTTTTGATCTTTATATTTAATCTTCTTGATATACTAACAATAAAATAAAGAAAACAAACTGAAATGCTTTTCTTTTTGATCACAGCCATGAAACCAGCCTGAAGAAGAGTGAGATATTAGTCCTCTACATTAGAAGAGTGGTTCCCAACATTTTCTTTTAAAAAAGCAATAATGATTTTTTTTTTAAACAAAACAATAAGGAGACTCCTAAGGTATGGAACATAGAGAAGCAGAACTATTCAGTGTGGAACTATAATAAAGGGGAGGGGGTGGGGATCTGTAGCTGTGGCTCTGCCCCTTACTCTTCATTTTACAATTCTGTCCACCAGGAGTTCTCAGCCTTGGCTGTACATTAGTATTGCCAGGGGTTTTTTAAAAAATCCTGATTTCACGCTCTCTCCAAACCAACAAAATTAGAATATCTGGGGGACAGGACAGAGGTATCAGCAGTATGTTATAAAATTCCCCACATATGTCCAAAGTGTAGCCAAGGTTGGAACCACTGCAAGGAAAGAGAGGAAACTGCTGATACAGAGTCTAATTTTTTTATTTGACTGCAGATTTTTTTCCACCATGCAGAATAGCCAGAAGTGGTAGGAATAGCTGGATAGCTGGATTAACATAATTTCTTTTGCTTTGCTGTCATTTCACAGACAATAGCATTAGAACAGAAAGTGAGCTCTTGTAGGCCATGAAAATGTTAGAAGACTTTTTTAAAAAAATAAAATAGCCCATATGTTTGGAACAAAGCATCTTGCTTTTTAAAATTTGACTTCCGAGGAGAATATTTTTCAAAGGGAATTATGCCAGAGGTCAAAAGAAAGAGAAAAATAAAAATCATCTCCTGTTCTCTACTTTGAAAAGTTAAACAATTGGAGAAAAATCTGTGGGGAATATCTCATTCCTCTCATTATGTCTTCCTTCTATTATATCAGGAGAGAACAAAGGGAATTAATTAAGACGCTCTCTGTAGCATCATTAACAGAAAACTCCTGTTTGTCTGATTATGATTCCAGGAGATCAAAATGTTGCCACCTCTGAAGATCAGATTGTAAAGCACTTTTCCCCTCCACTCCATTTCAGGGAGCTCTCATTGTCTTTATTGTGTGTATTTGAACTAAAACAAATTAATGGATTTAGATATTTAAAAATCAAATGAAGAATCAAAATGCAATAGAAACTGCCAAGGTATAAGCTAGTAATGAACATATTTTGAAAAGAAAAGTTCAAAATTGGTGCAATAAAGGTATGATGAGGTCAGACAATGAGTGAACAGACTGAATAAAAGTAAAGCTAAATATTTCAAAAAAAGAGAGAGAGAGAGACTTGGGGCCATCCTGATTTTTAAGATTTCTTACGTTTTGCTTTAAATGAATTAAATTTCTGCAAGGCTATCCTTGTAAGGCCATCTTTCATCATTTTGTGCACGTTGAGAACAACTAGAAAACGGAGTCCTGGGGGGCGGATTTTTGTTCCTACCCAGTAAAATCAACTGANTGCTTTAAATGAATTAAATTTCTGCAAGGCTATCCTTGTAAGGCCATCTTTCATCATTTTGTGCACGTTGAGAACAACTAGAAAACGGAGTCCTGGGGGGCGGATTTTTGTTCCTACCCAGTAAAATCAACTGACTAGTGAATATTTTATTCCCCAGCTCTCTCTCTTCATAGGGGGAGCCAGCCATGACTATATTGCAGAGCATACCATGTGCTGAAGTGCTGATGCAGGGTGAAGTTGGGCAGACTTCGCTGGCAGTGATTCCTACTTACACATGGAGACTGCCAGTAGACATCATTGCATTTCCCTGGTCTTCCCATGCCAGGATTTTCGATTTCACATTATAAAAACTGAAATAGAATTGGCATTTTTTTTCAGTGTCTTACAGGTTTTCTGTCATTTAAGCTGTTTGCATGATGATCATTGAAACATGCCCTCAGAGACATGGAACAACCCTGTTGAGCAAACGTCTCTCACATCCGCAGACTTAGCTAGCCTACACCATTAGGTTTTCAGTTCAAAGAATAAAGAACATCTTTACTGAAGGCTACAATTGCAAATTATGTTATAAAGAAAAAAGGGAAATTAAGGGGAAATAGAGGCAAAGAGGAAGAGAACTAACAACTGAGCATCTGT
>NW_007726472.1:72088-146890 GCF_000696425.1 Galeopterus variegatus
GATGCCCTGCCATCTCACAGTAAAATACTAAACAAATGAAAAAATAAGCAAAACAAAAAGCGAAGTAGAAGAAGACACCATACCTATTCACCCCAACCCTTCATTGTAGTCCTTCTCATTGTTCAGATGGGCTAGACATGAATACACTCACTGTAGATGGAAAAAACACACTGACAGACACGTTCGTTCATCCCTCCTGCTGCCAGAGCCTGCCATGCTGGTGCAGGCCCTCTGCACGTGGACCCTTCCACTGCTGCCGTTGCTTGTATTCCGTCTCATCTCCCTGAGGCTGGAAACCCTCCTCTGTGATGTGGGGGCCGCCCTGCCGATAACTCTGCCTGATCTCCTTGATGCTCAGGGTTTGGCGAAGCTCAAAATTTGGGTATCTCAATGCACAGATGGGTCCAGAATTTCAGAGTGCTGGAACTGAAGATTCAGAAAAGTGAGGCATTTCAGGGGTGTGATGACTTAGCCTCAAGATTTAGGGCTGTTCAGATAAAAACATCTTTGACCCATCTAAAAATCAAGAATTTCAGAGTGGTCTCTGGATTTAGATTTGCCATGGGAACTATTTTACCTACATTAAAATATAATGTTATGCACAACCATTTACTGAAGACTTCTTTTATACGTAGCTCTTGTTATTTTTATAATGACTCTATAGTAACATGTTGGACCTATTTTTAGCTGAAGAAATGAATGCTCAGAGAGAGTAGGAAGCTTGATCAAATTCAGACAGCTAATAAGTTGCAGAATATGAGTTCTATCTAACCCAAGTCTATCTGTTCCCAGGATCAGTGTTGTACAGCTGCTTTTAAAAGTCCATGTGCATGGGCTAAACGGTAAACTAGTAACCACTTAACTTTTAGTTTTTTTGGCGGGAGCGCCGCCGTGCTTCCCAAGCGGCGCACTATCCAGTGCGCCACCGGGCTGGCCCGTACAGCTGCTTTTTAAAGTCCATGTGCATGGGCTAAACGGTAAACTAGTAACCACTTAACTTTTAGTTTTTTCCTATTTATCTTTTTATTTAACAGAAATGAGATCAGAATTCTGTGCACACTGGTTTTTCTTAATACAGCTACATATCTTGAAGGTCTTCTCATATCAGCACATACAGTTCTGACTCATGTTTTAATGACTGTATAGTTTTCCACTATATAGATGTATTTAACAGATACTGAGCTGATGGATGTTAGTGGTTTCCAGTTTTTCGTTACCACAATGCTTCAATGAACGTTTTTGCCCATGATTTTGGCATCATACGCCAGTAATACTATCAGGTAAATTTTTAGTGGGAGTGAGTCAAAGAATATAAGGAAAGCATTGACAGACATTTCCTAATTGTCCTCTAAAAGAATTGAATCTGTTCCCACTTCCAGCAATAGCATAAGAAGGTGCTCATTTCACTATAAACTTGTAGGTATTGGGCATTGTCAAACTTTTATTTCTGTGCTAATCTGATAGATAAATAATGGAATCTCAGTTTTATCAAGATATAATTTACATATCACAAAATTCACCCTTTTAAAGTATATAGATCCATGGTTTTTAGCATGTTCACGTTGTTGTGATATCATCACCACTATCTAATTCCAGAATGTTTTCATCACCCCAGAAAGAAACCACATACTCATTAGCAGTCACTCTCTATTTTCTCTTCCCTCAACCCAGTCCCTGGCAACCACTAATCTACATTCTGCCTCTATGAATTTGCTTACTCTGGACATTTCATATAAATGGAGTTATGCAATACATGACATTTTGTGTCTGGCTTCTTTCACGGAATATAATGTCTTCAAGGTTCGCCCATGTTGTAGTGTTAGTACTTCCTTTTTGTGGCCGAATAACACTTTTGTATGGATATACTATGATTTGTTTATCTATTTATCAGTTGATGAAAATTTGAGTTGTTTATACTTTCCAACTATTATGAATAATGCTGTTATGAGAATTCATGTACAAATTTTTGTGTGAACATAGGTTTTCAGTTCTCTTTGTGTATATACCTAGGAGTGGAATTGCTGGGTCACATGGTAACTGTATGTCTAGCATTTTGTGGAACTGACAAACCGTTTTTCCAAAGTGGCTACAGCATTTTACCTTCCCACCAAAAATGTACAAGGGTTTCAATTTCCTTACATCCTCACGAACACTTATTATTGTCCATCTTTTTGATTATAGCCATCCTAGTGTGTGTAGAATGGTATCTCAAGATGGTTTTGATTTTCCTTTCCTTAATAAATAATTATCTTGAGCATCTTTCCATGTGCATATTAGCCATTTGTACATTGTATTAGTCCATTTCCATTGCTTTTAATAAAATACTTGGAACTGTGTAATTTATAAAGAAAACAAAATTTATTGCTTACAGTTTCTGAGGCTGGGAAGCCCAAAGTCCAGGGAACATATCTGGTGAGAGTCTTCTTTGCTGGTGGCTTTACAGCAATGCAGGGGTCTCACATGGCAGAAAATGGCAGAGCAGAAAGACACTAGCCTCTCATGTGCTCTTCTTTTAAAGCCCACAGAACCATGCCCCAACCACTATTATTAATCCATTCACTACTGCATGGTCCTACAATCTAATCACCTCTTCAAGTCCCACCCATTAATTACCATAATAGGATTTCTGACCCTCAGCAGTCACAGTGGGAATTAAACTTCTAATATATAAACTCTGAGGGACACAATTAAATCCATCCAGAGCATATGTTTTCTTTGAAAAAATGTCTATTTAATTCTTTACCCAATTTTATTATTAGGTTATTTGTGTTTCAGTCGTAGAGTTGTAAGAGTTATTTATGCATTTTGGATACTGCACCCTTATCAGATATATGATTTGCAAATAGTTTCTCCTGTTCTGGAGTTTGTCTTTTTGCATTCTTGGGAGTATGCTTTGAAGCATAATAGTTGTTAAATTTGATGAAGCCCAATTTATTCTTTTCCTTTGGTTGCTTGTGCTTCAGGTGTCATATCTAAGAAACCATTACCTAATCTAAGGTCACAAAGATTTGTACCTACATTTTCATCTACAAGTTTTATAGTTTTAGCTGTTACATTTAGATCTTTGATCCATTTTAAGTTAATGTTTGTATATGGTGCGAGTTAAGGGTCCAACTTAATTTTTTTTGTCTAGTCTTCATTATTGTAGCTTTGTAGTAAGTTTTGAAATGCAGAAATGTGAGTTATCCAGCTTTATTTATTTATTTTCAAGATTTTTGGCTATTCTGAGTCCCTTGCACTTCCATATAAATTTTAGGATCAGATTATCAATTTTTACAAAGAAGTCAGTTGGGATTTTGATATGTATTACATCAAACCTATAGGTTAATTTGGTGACTTTTGTTTTATTAACAATATTAAGTCTTTTAATACTTGAATATAAGATATCTTTTTATTTATTTAAGTCTTTTTCAATTATTTGTAGGTTTTAGTATACCACTCTTGCACTTTTTTGCCATTTTTATTCCTAAATATTTTATTATTTTTGATGCTATTATAAATGGAATTTTTAAAAATTTTATTTTCAGATTATTCATTGCTAGTGTACAGAAATATAATTGATTTTTTTTTTGTAATGGTCATGTATCTTGCAACTTTGCTGAACTTGATTACAAGTCTAATAATTTCTTGTAGATTCATTAGGATTTTCTACCAACACGATCATGTCAAATAGAAGTAGTTTTACTTATTTTTCAATCTGGGTGCCTTTTTTTTATTGTGGTCAAAAAACACATGACATGAGATCTACTCTGTTGGGAAAATGGAACAATTTGGTCAGGCTCCCCTCGCCTCAGAGCCTGTTCAGGGTCGTTCGGTAAACATTTGTGTGTGTGGGTAGAGTAAGTATACCTGCAAGGCAGTGCAGCTTTGGCTGGTGTTTTACTGCCTTGGGTGCCTGCCCTGTGTGGCCAGGTTTTTCCAGACCTGCAGCTTCCAAGGACCATGTGGATAGATGCCTAGCTTAAACACCTGTGTGAAGGGGTCTGGTGACCCAGCCTGGTGTCTGAAGGGTTTGTGACCCAGTCTGTGAATGGGCTTGCAGGGTCTGGGAGTTCCAGACCCAGCCCTAGCTCAACCATCGGTCCAGTTGGTGCAGGATTGCTGGCAGGTAAAAGAGCCGTGGCAACTAGCATGGTCGCTTAGCTTTACAACTGGCATCATGAACTAAGAGCTAGGCAATTGGTGCTGTGAGGATTCCTGGCCTTAGCCATAGCTTAGCAGTAGCCAGACATACTCTCTTAACAAATTTTTGTGTACAGGACAATATTGTCAACAATAAGCCGAGAATTGTACAGCAGATCTCTGAGTCAGGTCAGATAAAAACAGCCTGACATGTGGGTTCTTCCAGGATCTGCCAGCAGGTCACATAATGAAAATTCTTGGTAATGAGGCTTTGAGGGTGCTCTAACCTCCTTCCTCCTTCTTTGCTGACTGCTGGGCTGCTGGTTTTCATCATGATTGTGGGCTGTTGGTTTTTAATGTTACTGTGGAGCTAGAGAGGGAAAGAGAAAATATAGTTAAGTTAAAATGCCACAAAGTTTGCTGTTCTTACAAAGATTCTGCTGTATTTCTTCAATAAACTCTTCTTGGCTTACAGAAAGCCTTTTGTTAATTTTGTGATCTGAAAAAGTAGATTCTTAGAAATTTTGCCGGTTTTCTCATTGCTTTTGAGGAGGAGAGAATTTTTGGAGACCCTTATTCTGCCATTTTTACTGACGTCACTCCCACATAACTGTTTATGTGCTTGAAAATATTCATTCTGAGTTCCGAATAACCATTTTAAAAATGTACTTTTAGATATTTTGTTTTGTCTATTGGGAGGGTCTGAAATAATTCCTCTCTCACAACTCCCAATATAGAGCTAAGTTACAATCACAGAATTGTCCCCCCCACCAATGCTATGTAATTTGAGGAGCATTGAAAGAATTGAGAGCATTCTGCCACGGCCACCTCCAAACCTCTTTCTTACCTGCTTACACCCACTGAACCTTCCACCTTTAGGATCATTAAATGATAAGGGCACAAAGATCTGGGCACTCTCTAGAAAGCTCCAGTTAGAAATTCATAATATCATGAAGCATTCCTAAAAACACTCATTTGTATTAGATAAACTACTTGACGTTAACATCTTGGTCCCTGAATGATAAGGGCACAAAGATCTGGGCACTCTCTAGAAAGCTCCAGTTAGAAATTCATAATATCCTGAAGCATTCCTAAAAACACTCATTTGTATTAGATAAACTACTTGACGTTAACATCTTGGTCCCTGCGATAATAAGACATTAACCAAATATTGAATGCAGGAGGAAGTAACACATAGCACGTTGAAGACATGGATAGTCCCAGATACAAGGTGAGATGGAAAAACAGAAGATAAGTCTTGCAATTAAAAACCTAATCTTGGGCTGGCCTGGTGGCGCACTGCTACAGTGCGCCGCTTGGGAGTGCGGCAGCGCTCCCGCCGAGGGTTCGGATCCCACATACAGACCGGCCGCTCACTGGCTGAGCGAGGTGCGGGTGCAACACCGAGGGTTGCGATCCGTTGCCGGTCACGAAAAAAAGACAAAAAGGAAAAAAAATAAAAAATAAAAAATAAAAAAAAAATGGCTGAGCGAGGTGCGGGTGCAACACCGAGGGTTGCGATCCGTTGCCGGTCACGAAAAAAAAGACAAAAAGGAAAAAAAATAAAAAATAAAAAAATAAAATAAAAACCTAATCTCAAATCTACCCCACCTGGCTTGGCAATCTTAATTAAATCACACATATTAATTAGTCTCACAGTCTTTATTGCTAAAATGCATAAAATAACCCTTGCCATGTGGGATTGTCATGAGGATGAAATACATGTACATGGTGTTGTCTGGTACAGTGCCTGGCATAAAAGAAATGCACAGTTAATGTTAGCTGAATCTGGAGATGCAGATCTGATGAGTAAATAGGGACATAGCAGGTGCACTGAGGACAGGGAAGTCTCTGTGATGAGGAAAGACTGTGCAATTGCTTCTCTTGGAATATAAACATCCCTTTGGCCAGAACTTTGCCTTCTAGTTCATTGCCGAATCACAGTGTCTAATGAATGAACTGACACACAGTATATGCCTTATAAAATATTTGGGTATCCTTTTTGTTTCTAAACCTCCAGAAAATGAGATCCTACAGCTCTATCAGTAATTACTTAGGCATCTAACAGTCCTCTTAGGGGCTGCTTCTCAACTGCATGTCCAACTCCCTTTTGTTGCAGCTAGAAACCATTTCATCTTACTCAGTTCTCAGTGCAGCATTTCAGCTCCGGTTGTACTTGAAAGGTGCGCTTTGTCTGGCTCAGCTGTTGTTAATTTTGAGCCCCTTTAATAATTAATATCAGATCTCACTCCAACCAAGCTGACAGGCTCGTCTGCATCCCCTCTTGCTTTTTAATTGGCACCTGTGAGCTGCAAACTGCACAGTGCAAATGAGTTAAATATCAGGCTCTGGCTGACATTTCTCTGTTGACGAAATTCAGCAAGCTCAGCCTTAAGAATGTTCCAGGAAGAACCGAAGAAACAGTCCTGATCAAAGGGACACAGATGTTCCCATGATCTTTATCCCCCTAATGTCCTTGCAATTGCATGTCCACAGGGCTAACATCTAAGCAAGGGTAGGAAAGAGTGATTCCCAAGTGAAAAGATTGACGTTTATTATTTGGTATTATAAATAGCCAATATTGCACATTTACAAGTCAGGTCTAGCATAGCTCCCTCAGAACTACATCAAATAACAATAAAAATCAAGTCTACAAGAATCAGCCAAATATTTATTTAATATTAACCTAAATACCTGGTCCAACCATGCACCTCCTAGAAGTAGAACTGGATGAAGACTAAATGCACTGAGGGACATTGTGACAATCATATGTCAACAATGAAATGCCAAAGACATCGGCAAGAAGAATGTAGAGTATTAGAAGCAAAGAACAAAGGTTCAGAAGCAGAAACTTCTCATGTGTGTGTGTCTGTGTATGTGCATGTGTGTGTGTGTCTACCCATTACCAAATTTCATCAGCTGTATGCTGAGAAGATGGCAAAAGTTCAAAGTTGAATGCATATTTAAATAAATTTTTAAAAAGTCCATTTAAAAGTAATCTCACCTTTACTTTTTAAAAATTGTAGTTTACGGGCTGGCCCGTGGCTCACTCGGGAGAGTGTGGTGCTGATAACACCGAGGCCCCGGGTTTGGATCCCATATAGGGATGGCCGGTTCGCTCACTGGCTGAGCGTGGTGCTGACAACACCAAATCAAGGGTTAAGATCCCCTTACCGGTCATCTTTAAAAATAAATAAATAAATAAAAATTGTAGTTTAGGCAATTGTCCTGGGTAGGCATGGCATTTCAAAAATGGAAAGACAAAGATTTTTATGTGATCTCAGTTAAAAGAAAGTATCAACCAACCACTTAGGCTAATGATTCATGTTTAACATAGGGTCTTACACAAAGAAAGTATCTGCAGAATAAATATTTTCAGTTAAACTGCATATTACACAATATATAAATTATTTCTGTGATGATCACCTATACAAAGGCTGAAAGGAATATGCTCCCACTGATACCTCTCCCCACAAAAAAGAACTGAATGAAATTTGTACCCTAAAATTGAAAGAGAAAATCAATGGTCATATGGTCAGACAAATAGAAAAACCTATAGACTTTGTTAGGAAAAACCTACTGTCATATTCATATATGTTTTTCTGGGAAGTCATTCTAGGTATCGGTGTCAGCAAGTTTTGCTGCGATAATACATCACTCCCAAACCTTTCAGTCCCAAGCATTCTTATCTCTCACGTTTCATGCTGGTGGCTCCAGGTGCATGCGTCTTCTTGTACTGAGGTCGACGCTGAAGGTGCAGTTCCTATTGGGAATATGCCATTTGTGTGGCAGAGAGAAACAGCCAGAGAGCTCCTGGTGCCTCTTAAACCTTCTGCTCAGATATGGCGTATGTCACAGCCATTCCCATTCCTTTGGTCAAAGCGTGTCATGCTCCCAAGCCCAGAGTCAATGAGACCACAACAAGTGTTGCTCCCACGGTAGGCAGAGCGAGTCCCAGGACCAGAGGCAGGGGTTAAGATCACGAAATAAAATGCTGGACCTCCAGTTAAACTTGAATTTCATTAACCAACGAATAAGTTTTTAGCATGAGTATGTCCCAAATATTGCATAGAGCATACTTATGCTGAAATATTATTTGTTGTATATGTGAAATATAAGTATCCTGCCTCTCTTTCTTTTTTTTCTTTTTCTTTTTTGTTAAATCTGGTGATCCTAGCAGGGATAAATAAATACATAATCGTCCTAGAGAGAAAGGGGTGGAAAATGATTGGGAACAATATTGCACCTCTGTATTGCTACATTTTTATGATTACATAGCTCAGGGAGTCTGACTGCTTGCTGCTCTCTGCTCCATGAACTGTCCTCTGTACTAATCTGATCTAACGCCACCTGGCTTCACATTTATGCTAAAATTACAATGGCCCCAGGCCTCTATCCAAAAACCCAGCTCCCTTAGAAGTGTTTATACTGATTCTCACCTGGGTCCACAAACAAATTAGCCACTTGTAGACAGAGGCAGTACCCTCTATATTCCTTTCCTCTTCTCCTGCAGCTTCCATTTACTGACTTCACTGTCCCAGAGCCACAAGAAGGAGCCTCCCTGCTGCTACTCTGCCAGTGACTATTCTGAGAACACTGTGGGCCAAGGACACTTGAACCCAGTGCCCCTAAAGCTGCTATATTTCAGGGTACCAGGCTGGGGCTGGGCTCCATAGAAAAATGGGAGAACTGTCCTCTCCCAGCTCTCTGTTATTGCCACTGAGCCTGGGACATGCTCTAATTATGCCCCAAGTTCCACAGAGCCTTTCATGGGAACAGATTTGCCAGCTTCTGACCTTCACCCTTTTAACTGTGCTGGCTCAAACTCAGTCTCAGGGACTTTAAGCTTAAGCATCTGCGGTAGAGCTATTGGGAATAAAAGCCAACTGGGCATTTTGTATGGGCCATTGTATACACACACGTGCACGTGCGTACACACACACATGCACATGTGTTCTTGCTCTGCCTGTTTTCTGTACCCTGGAATGATAACACATTACCTGCTTCCTCTTCGTTATACACCTTTTGCCTGTGTTTATCTTTCTGACACTCTCTTTTATCCCCAAGAGTTCAAAGATATTGATTCTTTTCCTGGCATGTTTTACTTCACCCCCTACCTTGTAGTGGACTTTGGTTGATTCTCCAATATCAATTCGATTTGTTCCTTGAAGAGGAGCAGCAATGTGATGGGGGGGAATTGACCTAAGGGTAATCCAATCTGTACTGCCTGTGGTTGGTTTATGTGACCCAATTCTGGGCAATGTGATTCTGAAAAGGTTTCCTAGAAGCTGCTGGGAAAGGCCTTTCTCGCTGTTAAGAGAAAATGATAGGAAGTTATTATTTCTCTCTTTTCAATTCAAACAAAGAAGCACATAGAAGAAATGCTGTGGGCACCATCCTACAGCCGTGAGGGGAGCCAGAGATAGGATGAAGACAAGGCTGTGGATAGTGGAGCAGAGAGAGGACAGAAACCTGTGTCCTCAGTGGCATCACTTAATCTGTAGCTCAGTCAACTTTGAGGTCCATGCTGCCTCCAGATCCTTTGCCATGTACTTGCTGTTCAAGCCAATTTTTGAATTCTAGTCCTCACAGCTGAAGGCATCTGACTAATGCCTCACAGCTGAAGGCACCTGTCTCCTCTCCTGATGACTCCTACTTACACTTCAGGATTGAGTTTAAGTGCAACTTTCTTAGAGTGCCTGAGTCTGGGTTAGGTGCCCTGTATGTCTGCTCTCACAGTCCTTAAGATGCTTTGTCATTGCTTGTGTAACAGCCTGCTTTGACTTCTAGAATATAATTCGCAAAAGGCAGGGACTATGCCTGTCTAGTCCACTAGTAAGTATACCACTGTTGCAGTGCAAGCCACAGAGCGGATGCTTACTAAAGGCCCTGGTTCTGTGATGTGCAGTATTGTCACATTATCCATTCAGGCTCAGCTCGCCTTCCTGCCTGGTCCCTGCCTTCAGTTGGGTATTGGAATGTTGCATGCCCACTTTAATTCATTTTGGCTTCTGTCTTCCATTCTAAAGCATGCCCCTCACCCTGCACCCCATCCACCCAAGTCCTTCTGCATTCCCAGGCTATCAACTGTCCTTACCTTCTTATTGTCCCCATGACATCTGATCAGCCTAGCACCCCATCCTGCTTCCAGTTCCCATTCCTCTTTGACCCCCTTCAGCCTTCAACAGTGTTCTTTCCCCAGCCCCATAAAAGGGCAAAGGCAATTACTTCTGAGATATTTACAAAATATGAAATAAACTACAAAATTTATATGGGTGTTTTATTGCTTCCTTTAAACCTGATGGATGGGCAATAAACTGACAGGGCCAATGAGGCTTAGATTCCATTGGCTGGGAAGTTCTTTGAATATTTTTTCAAGGAATAGCAGTATTTTTTTCACATGTGACCCATATGGCAAAGTTGAAGACATTTGAAAACACAAAAACAAAAACCAGAAGTTATCCTGGATCTCTCTCTTACACATGGAAGTTACAAGGCGGCTGCAACTGTGGCAGACTGTGAGACGATCTTCGGTGACACAAACAGTGTGAAGACCTGCTTTCCATTTTTCACGAGCTCATTCTGGGAGGGCTGTGATAGAGTTATAGGAATGGCATTGTGAGAGTAAATATCCACTGGACTCCACTTCTGCTTTGTCTTAAAGTAAAATCATATGAGAAAATATTTGTAAGTCCTGCAAAGCACAGAGACTTAAGTAATAAGCAGTATCCAAGGCTTTACTTCCAGGAGGAAAACCAAAGTGGTTTTTATAATACATTCATTTAGGTGAATAATAATTCTTACCTCCTGTCCCATACCTTCTGTACATCAGAGTATCATATATATGGTTTTTTAAAGATTTAACTTTTTACTAGATAACTCATACACAAAAGTAGAGAGGATCTTACAATGAATCCCCACATATTCATCACTCAGCTGCAATTAACAAAATATAGTCAGTCTCCCTTCATTGATATCCTTCTCTTACTTTTCACCCACATCTTCTTATTTAATTCTCTCAGTGATAGAGGTAGTGTTCCTAGTTCCATTTAGAATGGGAAAATGGGGGTTTAAGAGATTGAGTGATTACCCTCATTACACAGATTAATACATAGCAGAGCCAGGACGTCAGCAAAAGTCTGAATTACATCAGAATCGCAGCCTCCACTGCTTCTCAGCAGAGGTACCGGATATGCACATCAATTATGCACTGATTTACCAATGTCTTGAATCAATCAATCAATCAATCAACTAATATTTGTTGAACCCTGTTTTTATACCCACACTGTGCTAGCTACAATATAGAAAAAACTTAGTAAGCAGATTTGGTAGAAAGTGGGCCCCATGATGGCAGTAATTTTTAAACAGCTTTATCGAGATATAATTTAAATACCATAAAATTCACCATTTCGAGTGCATGATTCAATGAATTTTAGTGTGGTTACAGAGTTGCACAGCTGTCAATGGCAGTAATTTCTGACTGTTTAAGTCTGCTTTATCCCCAGAGCCTAGAAATAGTGCCTGGAATATTAAGCGTGCAATGAATATTTGTTGACTAAATAAATGAAAAATAAGATTTATGCTCTCAATGAACTTACTGTATAGTTGGCTAGAAGAGATATATACACATGAGCAGTTAGAAAATAAGATAGTTTAAAATAACATCAAATTTATGTTTGTTTATTTAATCAGAAGGTACTGAATGCCTACCTATGTCAGGAAGAATTGCTATAGAAAGTTTCATTCTCATCTTTGAAATATCCCAATAAATTCAAGAATAGTAACTTGTGTGCTTTAGTATCTTGGGATGTACTTGGTCTTTTAATATCTACATAAGGAATGTCTGTACTGTTTGACTTTACAAAAATTTCCTGCTTTGGGCTAGTCTGGAGTCCCTATTCTCAAGAGAGACACTAATGAGACACTATCTGTACCAGGAAGGTTCTCTTAGATGTTGGGTCATTGTGAGACGATGGTTGTAGAAACAAGGGCCATTTTAATGTAGGGTCATAAGATAGGAATTCTCAGTCTTACCCAGAGCCAGAGTTTTCATAATGTAACTCCAGCTTTTGAAAGAAATAAAATATGGATCCTTTTTTCAGTATATAAAATATGGGAGCATTTGTTGAACTTTGCAAAGAGCAAGTAGTGTTCAAACTGTACGATAATAATTTTAAGGAATCTAAGCTTATACTAACGTCACTTCTTGAAAAAATATGAGTTAGTGACTGAGGTCAGACCATAGCTTAAACTCTATTGATCTTCGGCATTTGAAAAAGTCTGATCATCAAACTGGAGATGTTCTAACTTTGTATTTTATCCCTTTATTGTGGAGTAAATGGTTGTGATACCAAATAGCTTCATCCAAAAGAAGAAGGAAAGGCAAGGAAAAAAAAAAAAAAGAGAGAGAGAGAGAAAGAAGAGAAAAAGAAACCACACTTTTCTGATTATCTAAAGTTTGTTTAGATAAGACTGGGTGTTCGGGTGATGGTTTGACTCTATATCCATTGGAGAAGAACTATGATTGACCCACAGTGTTTGTGCACCTGCCACCTAAACCTCTCAGAATAACCTCCTAATGATCAAAATGTACCTTTCTGCGGCCTTTTAAATGGATATATCTACTACTGAAACTGTTACCAGTAACATTTTAAATTACCCTCTCAATTTCTAAATAACTACCAAATGTCTCTCTGTTCATTGTCTAGTTCCATCTGGATCCACTGGTTTTAGTTGTCCACGACCATATCCAAACCCTATTTGAGTTTCAGCAATAAGTAGAGCCCTGTCTGTGGCAAAGAGCAGAGAAATAAGCTTTCGCTGTGTTGGAGAACTTTGGCCACTTGCGTGATTAAGCGTGGCAGCAGATATGCTGAAGAGCCACTGCAATGGCAACGTGAGGAAGCTGTGCTGTGGGTGATGGATTATCTGCGTTATTGGGTTATTGGTCATGGAAGCCATGCCAGAAAAGGTCAGGTCCCTAGGGAAGTTTTATTCATTTGTTTGTTTTGTTTTGTTTTCTTGGCCACTGAATGGGATCCCTAGGGAAGTTCTAGATGTCACATCTTGAAGCTGCTAGACTGTGAACACCCACAACTAATTTTCCTCCCAACTAATTCCCTACTAATTGTGTGCATTTATTGAGTTGCTGTAACTTAGGAGAAGAGCCATTTTTTCATTTTCAGCTTCTAAAGTCTTGCCATGTAATCAAGGGTAACTGTAGAATGTAATGGGACAGAGATCTGACTTGGAGTCAGACCTGGATTTGAAATCTAGCTCCACAGCTGACAATCTTGGGCTTTTAGGGAGGCTTCCTAAACTGTGTTAAATAGGGATGATAATAGTACCTATACATGGGGTTGTTGAAAACCATAAACGATAGTAATAATGATGGTGCTGAGTGCATGATCTGGCATATGGTAGTACAAACAAATGAAGGCTGTTATTACATCATCATTGCATTAGTGTCTTTCTTACAAAGATGAGTGATAAGATGGGATCCTCAATGTCCCAGTCAGTATCCAGGTGGTGCCAATCAACTCTGTCCAATTAATTAAAAAAAAATAGAAAAAGGGGCTTGAGAAGTGAATAAGACACAGTTTCTGATCTGAAAAAAGAATGTTTTTGTGTGTGCAAGACCAATGTACCTGTACTTAGCTATGTTACTAATTAGAATATTAAGAGGTCTAAAGCCTTGCTTGTTAAAGTACAGTTTATGGACCAGCAGCAGCACCCAGCAGCTTCTGAAAAATGAGACTCTCAGGTCTCACCCCAAGCCTTCTGAATGCGAATCTGCATTTTAACACGATCCTCATTTGATTGACAGGCACATAAAAGTTTGAGAAGCGATAGTCTAGAGTGTTACATGAAAAGTTTTATGGTGGTACTGGTGGGGGACTGGAGGTTTTGCTGATGAGGTTCAGTTGATGTTGGGTCTTGCAGGATAATTGAGGTTTCAAAGAAGGACAAAAAGGATATTCTAGGCTGAGAAAATAGTAAAAAAAATCATATGGAGGTGTGAAATTTTGTTTCTCTCTGAACATGTATAATAGTAGCTCATAAACTGAATTATAGAGAATAGAGAATGTGGGATAAAGTGGTAGGAGATGAAGCTAATAAGTTTGGTTGGTAACAAATGGTGACATGTCATCACTACCATGCTATAGAATTCGAGTGTCCTCAAATGGTTTATTTAGATAGTGCAGGAGGAGATACACAAAAATTGAGTCGAGCCTAAAAGACCAATTGAAGAGACGCTGTCTAAGCAACTCTTGTACGAGCCCAATGAATGAAGACCGTCTATAACATAGGGACTTAAAACCAAGGAGAATCAGCATCAAGAGAAATTTCTGAGGTAGATCCTCAGAGTGTGAACGGTACTAGCAACTGGGTCAAGGATGACTTGTGTTCATAGCTGAGGTGATGGGATGGAAGACTAAGAGATCAACTAAGGCTGGATCACAGAGAAGAGGCAGGATTAAAAGGAAGATAACTAGTTCATTTCTGAGCAGATTTGGTTTGAGGTATCTAAAGGGCATCCATGAGGAGATGAGCCAAGAGGGAGTTTGAGCTGAGAGGAAAGGTCAGGGCAAAGATGTGGATTTTGGAGGCATCTCTAGGTAGGTGTGAGCTGAAATTGTGTCAGTGCATGAATTCAACCAAAAGTGAGTGCAGCGTGAGGAAGAGAAGGCATACAAGCTGAGAGGTTGTCTAAAACACGGGTGTGAAAAGGAATGACTGTAGGACATCCCATGGATCCACCTGCCCCCCTCCCCCTACAGTATTCCCTTTCCTCTTTCAAATCGCCTTTGATATTAGTGGTAAACTGCTTCAGAATCTCAGGGATTTGCCCAGGCCCTGAACCTTGCTAGGAATGGCTCTAAGCCCCACCCCGTGCTGCCAGGAAGAGTACGTGGGTTGTGTCACAGTCCAAATAGCCACAGCAGCCATCCAGAACTCCTCAATGACTGGAAGCCACTTTTTGCAATAAAAATAAACTACCCAGAACCTCAGTACTTCATAATATGTTTATTTCTTTTGCCTGTTGTGTAAATCCTCACTCACCATACCTTTTTCCTGAAAGCTAAAGTGTGTCAGTGATTTGTGTTTATGTAAGTAAAAGGCACTTTTTTGTTCGTATGATGATTTCTTATCAATTTTCTCCTTTCTTTCTCAAAATAACCCCTGAGGGAAGCATTGTTTTTATGCTCGTTTTGCAGATAAGGCAGCAGAGGCTCACAGTAATTTTTCCCAAGGTCTCATAGTTAGATTGTCAGTTTTAGATTCTAAATCTCATGCTGTTTTCCTACTCTGTGCTCTTGTCCTTGAACTGTTAACAGACCAGCCATTTAGAGGGCTTATTTTTTCACATCAAATATAATGGCCCACATTATAGGCACAGAAAGACAAATACTGCGTGATTTCACTTCTATATAGAATCTAAAAAAGTCCAACTCATAGAGAGTAAAATGGTGGCTGCCAGAAGCTGGGGGAGGGGTGGGAGATGGGCACATGTTCATGAAAGGGTACGATGTTTCCATGTTTCCATTAGATAAAAGGAGTAAGTTTGTAAGATACATTGCATAGCATTGTGACTATAGTTAATGAGAAAGTAATATATATTTCAAAATTGCTGAGAGTAGATTTTAAATGTTTGCACAACATGCAAAAAACCCCATGTCAGATGATGAATATGTTAATTAGATTAATTTAATCATTTTATAATTGTTTATATATTAAAACAATATATTGTACCATATAGATATAGACAATTATTATTTGTCAATTAAAAAAAAGAAAAATATGTAATGGTCCAGTTATCTCATTGGCTAGAATCTATAATAATATATATATATCAAATATATATAATAAATAATAAATGCTTTATAATTATATATATCAAATGTATATAATAAATAATAAATGCTATATAAAGCATATAAATGCTTTGTCCTTGAGGCTACATTAAGGGCATCCTCTATTGATTAGCATATGGAAACCACACAAGGTAAATTGCTAATTGGAAGCAGCAGTGTGTATAAAGTTATTTTTTACTTCAAAACTATATTAGAGTGAAAAAATAAATAAAATCTTGACTTAGGGCATGACTTGCCTCATTAGAAGCCATGCATTTGTTAACTAGGGAATCACTCTGCAGCCTCAAGGGTTTTCTGAGGAAGGAGAGTTGAGAATTGTCCAAATACCTTTGATGACAATGAGAATCTTTATGCCAGTGGTGGACTGGCCATAAATTCTCTTTATTAAGAGAAAAAAGTAATATCTTGAGAGGTTATTTTGAAGCACACTATGGGGTGGGTGCAACATAACCTTTTTACATTATCTTTTAAAAAAATTAAAACATTTTCTTCCATACCTTACTTTTTAATGATTGCAGCAAAAGAAATTACTGTACACAAAGCTATATTTATGTGTATATTTAAAAAATGTAATACACACACATTTATAGATACACGTGGATAGAATTTTATAGTAAGGTATACGGTTTTATGTAAAATTACAATGGATTTTTATACAAAGTGTTCCATAAGAGGTGATCTAGTCGTGGGGGTGAAACAGAGCAGAAGAAATACGTTTTAAATCTCAGTCTGGTTCAAGAGTTAGTTTAATATTTCATAAGATAATAATGTTCTTTCTTCACCTCAAAGTTCACATCATCATAGTATCTTACTACATGTAATTATCACAGTAATGCTGTAAAGTAGGTGTTGTTATCCCTTTTCTGAAGGTAGGCTAAGAGATGTTGAGTAACTTACCTAAAATCACAAAACTAGGAAGTGGTAAAACTAAAATTAGAACCACAGTTTCTTAGTTCTGCCTCATAACCGTCCTTCCTGCTGCTTGCTCAAGATGACCTTCTACCAGCCAGTACCAGAACTTGCAGTCCAGTCTGCTAACTCCCTTCCCAGAGCGCTTTTCTCTGTTTTATTTTGTTTCACCTTGGTAAACTGAAACTTGAGGTTAACATTAGTTTTGATTCCAGACACTTAAGCAAATATTTCAAAGTTTCCTCTCCAGCCACAGGCTGGGACTCTTAAAAATTCCCTCCAAAGAAATGATAAATGTTTAGGTGATGGATATGCTAACTATCTTGAGTGAATCATTATGTATTATATGCAGGTATTAAAACAACACACTGTACCCCATAAACTGGTACAATTTAAAAATAAAAAATAAAATAATTCCCACCATTTTTCCCTTGGCAGCATGTAGTACTTCTCTTCCCGTAATTCTGAACATCACTGAACTTCCAGGATCAATGTCATGACAAGGTCAAGGTCAAGCTCAAGTGACCCCAATAGGCCTATGAGAAATCTACTAAAGGACAGGTGTACCTAGTCCAGTGAGGGAAAACAAACTCCCTCACGAGGAGAGACCTGGCAATGAGACCAATGGCGCTGGTTAATTCCTCTCAATGTGCTGCATCATTAGTGCTGCAACAACCCAGCAAAGATACAGGGAAAACAATGCTTGCCTCGGATTAAATCCACCCACATAGACGGGCCAGACTCAGGCCATCTAGTGGTCATCCAAAGGAAGAAAGGGATGTATGTGGCTGGAGAGTCATAGGAAGTAACCTTGTGGCCTAGACGCCCACTCTGGAATGAGGGTCTTTGTTCTTAGTTTGGCCCCACAGTAAATCATGCATTCTAAAGTATGTGTGTGATAAATTTTACATATGCATGGTATATATATGGTGCAAATATATGTATATTTAAATATGTATTTTTATTACAAATTTTTCCTCTTTTATACTTGTTTCTTCATTTATGTAGAAGTATGTATTGCAAATAAATATACATACAGACATAGACACGCACACACACATGCAGATACACACACACATCATATACTCATGGAGTGGAAGAAATCTTAGAAATCAGCCTATTTCTCTCATTTCATTCATGAACAAACTAGATCCAAAAAATGGTAGTTGATTCACCCAGGTTACACAGATGTAGGTTTTGCTAGAAGGATGCGGAGTTCCTTCTAAAAGGAGCTAGTTCCTAACTAAATCTCTGTGTTTCTGGGTCCAGGTTGTGGACTCAGGCAGAAGCCAGGACAAAATGCCAGCTCCATCCGTTACCAGCTATCTAATTCTGGGCTGCAGTTTTCTCACTTATCAATGAGGATAATAATGTCCTTTTAAATGGGGTGGTATGAAGGTTAAGCGAGGTCACATACGTCAGGTATTTATCACCATATCTGGTACCTATAAGCTGCTCGGTAAGGAGCCCTCTTGTCGCACTTTTCATTGTCCATGGCTATGCAGCATGCATTTTTCTCTAAATTCACCAGTGAGTTAATTCATTTGATTAAACATTTACGTCCATCTTATTTTCAAAATGGTTTCCAGCAACTTGGTTGGATAGATGGAGATGGATTTAGAGTAACACAGAGGGAATAGTTTTAACCTACCATGAACCCAGGATTTGGGGTGTCTGCATCACTTTCATTGTCACACAATCCAAAGGGCTGCATTCTATGGAAGGGTCTTGTATTGTTTATGAATAAACACTATTTTTCCTAATTCAACCATACGTAGATCAGTACTGTAATGTGAAAAAAAACCCTCAAAAATGCAATTCTCATTTGTTTCTTTGAAACCCCGTTTTCACAATTCTACTCTGCTTAACTCAGACCTCTGAATCTGCCCTGATAATTTTAACTCAACATTTCAAAGACTATGAATCATAAATAAATATTTCCATCTATTGTACAATCTTACAAAATTGCTTAAGGGAGAGCGAGTGGATCTTTTTTAAACCTAATTTTCTTGGTACTCATCTAGAGAATTTGAAATCAGACAAATTTTCTTAAAGATGGGTGGGTGTATGTTGTTTCTTGTTGCTTGGTTCAGTGTGAATTCCTGAAAGCAGTGCTAGCAAATATGTGTGCACACTGACTGACCCTATGCACAAATAACTGATCTCCTCCAGGGTGAAATGAGAAATCAAAATGAGTGGAGGATAGAGAAAAATGAGTGAATACTGATTCCAAATGTACTTTGTTCTGAATTAATTTTTGTACTATACTTCTGAGTAGTTGAAAACTATTCCAGCCCTTGAATTTTTCTTTTTCTTTCTTTCTTTTTTTTTTTGTGTCCTGTCTTTCTGCCTTTTAGGCAACTGCTATGCCTTGAATGTATATGTCTCTCCAAAATTCATATGTTGAAATTTAATCGCCAGTGTGATAGTATTAAGAGGTGGGATCTTTGGGAAGTGATTAGCACCTTTATAAAAGAGGTGCAGGGGAGCTGTTCACTCCTTTTGCCATGCAAGGACACAGCAAGAGGTGCCATCTGGGAAGCAGAGAGCAGTCCTCAGATCAGATTCAGATGCTAAATCTGCAGGCACCTTGATTGTGGACATCCCAGCCTCCAGAACTGTGAGAATATAGACGTCTGTCCTTCATAAACTACTCAGTCTCAGATATTTTGTTATAGCAGCAGGAATGGACACTTTTTAAAAAAAATTTTTAGCCTGAACAATCTATACGTCAGGCACTGTGCTAGTCACTGCAGATATAGAAATAGATGTCCCAGGTTTCAAAATATCAATAGGCCAGCAGGAGAGAGAAAAACACTTAACCATAAATCAAAGTGGCAAATCCACTCTTGTCTCACAAAGCAAATTGCTGATATAAATTTAGTCTCCCAGAGAGAATTTCTGGTGGGAAGAAACCATATAATGGCCAAGTGACAGAAATGTTCTGGTTTCCTTGGTAACCATATTTCTCATATAAATGAATAAATTGACATGTTGGTTTCTAAGTAAGTTTTTTGGAGTTTTGCGAGTTATTCCCCAAGATCCGATTGCCACAGGGTGAAAAGACAAAACCACAGGGCTGACTCTTCCTTGCTTAGAAAGGCTCTAAACACTCAGTGATTTCAACAAAATGCAAGTTTCTACTGTGAGATCCAGCCTGAGGTGTGTCCATCCCTAATATCACATCCTATTGGCTAGTAAGGAATGGGATAAGTTGTGTCTGGGCTGTCAGCAATGTTTTAACATAAATCACTGGTTGGAATAATATTTGGGCAGAGATGAAAAAGGACCAAATATTTGCTGAATCCCTACTAAATAGCTTTATGTGCTCAGCTTACAGCAGCTGTTAATTTTCCCAAATCACACATTCGGTAAGTGGCAGGTCAGAAATTTGAATCTAGATACACATTCTGCTTATTTTTTTTGGCAAGAATATTATTACATGATATGTCAAGAAATGTAAGATACTTTATGCTTTTTTAGCATAGCATTTCCATATCTATATTCTGAGGAAATATTCAGAGATGCATGCCAAGGATATCGAGAATGTTTATTGGTGTGCTATTTATACTAAT
Organism: Galeopterus variegatus; assembly: GCF_000696425.1. Lineage (NCBI taxonomy): Eukaryota > Metazoa > Chordata > Mammalia > Dermoptera > Cynocephalidae > Galeopterus > Galeopterus variegatus. Next base: position 92,571 of record NW_007726472.1, read on the forward strand.
AAAACATTGGAAACCACAAAGAAAATTAGCAAGAGAAATGTGGATAAATGAATTATAATGTAGTAACATGATGGAATATTATACATAAAGTTAAAAAGCAACATCTGACAACAGAAAACATTTTATTTTGCAACATTTTATCTCAAAAGCAGAACACAAAATTGTGAAGTATATGATTCCACTATTTTCAAAGGCACAGGAAAAATACTACAGAGAAATAAATGGTCATCTCTGGATGATGACATAGAAGTTAATTTGATTTCTTTTTGTTCTTTAGCAATTTTCAAATTTTCTAATATTAGACATGTATTATTTTATAATAATAAACTATTTTTTAAAGAATTGTATTATTTGAGGCTTTTTATGTAGCGATTTGAGTTTTTAAAGAGCTTTCATATATGTTATCTTTAATCTCATAAAGTACTCTAGGGAGTTACCATTATTCACTTTTACAGATGAGGAAACTGAGACTAAAAGAGACTAAAAAGCAATTTGGCTGTGAGATTTGAAACTTTAACTCTGATCTTTCATGTTCCTTCCTGATCATTGTGCCATTTCTCTTTTAAGACCCAGTATGACCAGGTGGTTAATTCAGAGTCTCCTAAAATCTCTCCTGTACAGCCTCTCCTCTGCCTGCTGCCCCTTTTCTGTTCCTAAAGAAATTATCAAAGAATAATGAGAGCTGGCTCCCCATGCCTACATGCACCCATTTATTTACTCTACCAAAATGTTTTCCAACATGTTTATCCATTTATGGACAAATAGTGAGCAACACCCCTTTGGTTTTGGTCACTAACCTCTGATTCATTTGTGAGCTTCAGAGATAAGTCTGAATAATAAGGTCTTTAGAGTGAAAGGTCTTCAGATAATAAGGTCTTTAGAGTGAAAGGCCCTTAAACATAGATTGCAACTTTTTTTAATCTGAAAAGTCCAGAGAGCTCAATTGATATCTTGGGTTGCTTTCTCTTTTTAATGCTTACTTTAGTTTATTATTCTAAAATTAATCTGTTTTAAAAGAAGTATTTAACATGAGCTAAAAGCCATGGCTTAATGTTTTTAGATATCTTTCAACAAACTAGTTGAATCTAGTCATTATTTAATTCAAAGGACCTAAGTGATTACTGGCCTGCTTGAAGGCCAGTAATTACTAGGATTTATAGCTTACTCCTTTTTTCCGACCAAGAGATAAGGAAACACTGCCCCAGACTTCTCCCAAATGATGGGAGATTAAGCTACCCTGACAAATTAATGTCACTGTTAGTCAAAATTTGGACTTTTATCATAGTACAGTATCTAAGTTGGCCTTGCAAGGATTAATTATGCAATTATACTCTTCTGGTTTCAAATTTTGCACCAAAAGTAGAAAGAAAAACTCAACAGAGATGAATTTTGGGAAAAATATTGTGCAATGTCTTTAATTTCTTTCCTCCAAAATTCCTCTGGAGATCAACTTATGTGATGAAATGAATTCTTGCAGATGGAATCAGTATGCTCAGACATGCTGCTCTTGAGAAAAGCATGGTAAGATGTGAAATATGAACTAATCAATGTGTACAGGATAATATAGGTCTTCATGAGAAAGAACCTGAATTTTGGGAAGGATTTTCAGTCAGCACATGCTGCTATAACAAAATACCATAGACTGGGTGTCTTAAACAACAGCAACTTGTTTCTCCTAGTTCTGAAGGCTGAGAAGTCCAAGACCAAGATTCTGGCAGGGTTTAGTTCCTGGTAAGGGATCTCTTTCTGGCTTGCAGATGGCTGCATTCTCTGTGTCCTTACATGGCCTTTCCTCTGTGTATGCTCATAGAAAGAGAGAGAAAGAGCACTATCTCTCTTCCTCTTCTCATAAGACCACTAATTCCACCATGAGGGCCCCACACTCATGACTTAATCTAATCCTAATTACTTCTCAAAGGCTTCATCTCCAGAGACCATCACACTGGGGGTTAGGGCTTCAACATATGAATTTTAGGGAGACACAAGCATTCAGTTCATAACAACTTGCATGGATTATGAAAAGCTAACCAGATTTCCAGGAAGAATGTTTCTTTCACTTGAATGGAGGTGAAGGCAGCATCTGCTTCTGCTCTCCTGCTAGCTAGAAAGAAATAGATTGTGCTCATTCTGCAAAGAAAAAGTTATGCTTGCTGCACCTCTGCTTTCCAGCTCAGAGATTTGCTTCCCAGAGCCAGCTGAGCCCTGTGGCCTTTAGTACCTGTCAAAAGACAGTACCTAGATCCTGACAAAGGGTCAGGAAAGCAAGCAGAGAGGAGGACACCACAAAATGAACTGTCAAGAATAAATTAAGATCTGCTCTCAGTCCCGGAACTAATTCCTAGGCATTCTTTATGCTTGAATAAATCATAAATGCTATTTATTTTTTATTCTATGTAGCAGTAGTCAGAGTTCCACAATTGCAGGAAAATGGAACAGATTTCTAAAGTTTATTGTTTTAACTTTTTAAAAATTTTAATATTTCCTTTTTCTGAAAGCAACTTAATATAATTGCAGTTAAAATATTTTGTAATTTCCCTGCATGAAAGAAGCAAACAATAGCATTTATACTAGCAAAAGACATTTTAGCTATTTTTTTTAGTACATCTTATTTATGAAAAGAGGCATTGGGTATTATCTCTAGTTAGATGATTTATGCTTTGATCAGACTAAGACTGTTCAAGGATATCATAGCTTCTGGCAAATGAATCTGACTTGCTCCATTCTCCTGTAATGGAACTGAGAACTCAAGTATGCTTTCCTCAGATTTTCAATACTGATTGGAAGAAAAGGTTGGAACATATGTATTAATCTCCCATGTTCCTGGCATACCTCAGTAGATACTCTGCCTGTGAGTGCAAGTTAAAGTCGCAATTTGTTTCAAATTTACAGAAGGTTTGGATATTGAATATTTGCAGGGTGAAAGTACTCACTCAGCAGTCAGTGTTGGAAATCAGATAAGTGTTAGATTGTGTAGGGCAAGCCATATGCCTTATGAGAGAGGGAAGAGGTGAAGAGACTTACAAGCCATATCGTTATTACCTGTGAAAACTCCCTGGATCAGGAGTTCTCAACTCCAGCTGCATGTTAGAATCATCTTGAAAAATCCTAATGCCCATGCCACACCTCATCAATTAAATCTGAATCTCTGGAGGTGAGACCCAAATATTTGAGAAGCTGATTACAATGTGCAGGCCAAGCTGAGAGCCACTGTACAGTATTGTTCCTCACTACAAGTTGCTTTGGCACCAGTCTGGACTGTTGGCCCTTCTGTAAATACAGGTAATGGTGGATACACAGATGCTGAAACTAAAAATTTCCTCCAGCAACTTTTCTTCTCTTAAGCTTAACCTTATGACACAAAAGGTGAAAATATGTTGGCAATTATCAAAGTAAAGTCCACCCAGATCCTGGGATAAAGTAATTAGTTATTTAGACATGAATTTTAACTTCTAATAATCTGCCTAGAAGTTAGAAGAGCATGAAAATAAAACAACTTTAGTTTCAATTCTATGACATAGCTATGTGATTATTGAATTGATATTTCTGAAAATTCTTTAGAATAGCACAGTTTTTCAGGGAGCTATTGTAGGATTCATTTATTCAGCAGTTATTTCATTGAGTTGCTATTGTCTGCCATCTCTTATTCTAGGCACTGGAGATGCCATACTGATCAAGACCAAGTCTCTACACTTATGGAGTTGGTATTCAAGCTGGGAGAAACAGCAAATCATTAGCATCCCTGGGCTGCTGCCTGGGATCTTCTGCAGACTCTTGTACAATGATTTCCCAAATTCATTGTGCATAATGGTCACTTGGAGAGCTCATTAAAATGTGGCTGTCCGGGTTCTATACCCAGAGATTTAGCATCCAAAGGTCTGGGGAGGGCATTTTAACAAGCACCCATAGTAGTTCTGATGCAGGGGTATATTTATCACTTTGAGAAATACTTATCTGTTCCATTGACTTATGAGGAACACTGTGGAATGACAGGAGGATTATCCAGGGCTTATCTAATAGTATACTCAGGTGGAAAGATGTAATCTTGAAAGGATAATCCTTGCCCATTATAGGTGACTGGCAGTTGTCAGGAATTACTTCCTTGCTTTTGCAATAGAAAATGTAGCATCCATGAGTAAGCAGTCTTAGGAGAAAGTTTGACCTGTTACAGACTCGCTTATATTTATTCCAACAGAGTTATTCAATTTACCTAGGTCACCTCAAAAGATGGTTCTTTTGAGTGCAAAAGAGTGTACAATAAGATATGAATTGTGGCATGAAGTTTAGATCTAGCCCTAAAGCACACAACATGAGAAGGGCGAGGGGTTGTATGGACCTGGGAAACAGCCTAGAGTTATACTTAAAACCTTGAAATTTTAATGAGATTTTGGTCAGTTCACTTTATCTTGCTAGGCTTCAAATTTTGAGCAGATGATTTCTTAGGTTCTATATAACTAAGAGTGCCTTGTGAAGAGCCAACATAAATCTACAGATTATGTCTAACTATAAGTAAAAAAATGTGTGTGTTTACTCAGTGAAAGGGCCCACTATCAGAGTTTTAACAGATGCATGTATGTTTGTCAGCGTTTCCTGCACCCATATGTAGGGCAATAGAAAGAAGACTAGGGTGGTTACAGACATTCCCCAAACACTCCACAGTCAATAATTAGCAGAATGTGTAAAATTGGTCAATTAGACAAACCATTCTCTGTCAGGGTGACCAACTGTCCCTGTTCTCCTGAAAGTTAGAAATTTCCCAGAACATGAGATTTTCAGTGCTAAAATCAGAGAAAGTTGGTCATCCTACTCTTTCTCTACCAGGTATTTATGGTGGGGTTTGTAGCCTAGTTCAAGACAAAAGTAGCACACATCAAAGGAAAAAAAAAATAGGAGAATTCTGTGCTAATCTGGGTGTCTCTAAGTACAATAAGAATTCTGAGAAAGAAGGTCAGTGTAGGCTGTAGTTACTACAGAGTTTTATAAATTAGGTGGGACTGGATCCAAGTTTTGTGGCTTGCAGTTGTTCTTCCTCCATTACAAGAAATGTTGTGCTTTTTGTGTTCACAAAATATGAAAATGACTTAGAATACATTTAAAACTTGTTTGGAAGGGGCAAGAAATAAGATTAATTTAAAACTAAGTTGATTTAAAAACTTTCATTTGTCTGTTATTTAACCAACTAACGTTTATTTATTCTTACGATGATAGATGTTGAGAATGCACAAACAAATAAACTACAGTTTCTGCCCTTGATGTGTTTACTGTCTAGAGAGGTGTACGTGCATAAACATGCAAAAAGATAAGTTCAACTCCATGTGAGGAGACCGGTGCTAGAAATGTTTACAGAGAAATATTCACAGAGAGCCCCAAAGAGAGAAACATGTGAGAGAAAAAATTGGGCTTCAGTAAATAACCTTATTTCTTCTGTATTTAATATCAAAATCTGTTTATAGACATCCTTCCTTTTTGGACAGCTAAATGAAATGGCTTGATTATAAATACTTTGCAGTACCATAGTCTTTTAGCATGAAAGTAAAGAAATCACACTGCCTATTTTAAGGTTCTAATCATTTGGGTTTTAGTTTATGAGATGCATCCACTGCGCTGTCCTTGGGGCACACTTTAATAAAGTAAACAAACATCAAAAAACAATGCAGAGATGTGACTACTTGCGGTGTGTGAGCAAGTGCACAGGATACACATTTGGCGAGACTCAGTGCCGCCCCAGGAACCTGAGCTTTGGAATTTCCTGATTTTGTGGGACTTGCAGTATTTAGGTGGAAGTTAGGTAAGCAGTACACAGAAAGAAACTCTGAAAATGAAGAGTGCTGGGTCTTCATGAATTATAGGTGGAATTGTTAACAATTGCAGAGAGAGTGAGAGGGAGGGAGAGAGAACAAGAGAGAGGAGTTATGTATATAGCACTGTGTTAGGTGTTGGAGCCTTATTAACGATGATTAAGAGCTAAGATCTGGTTGGGTCCAATGAAGGACTTCACTGCCCAGTGTGAATACCAGGTATGCAAAATAAACTACTGTATTATTGACAATAAAGGGAGGTAAGAAAGGGGCAGAAAAATGGTAAAATTATTATTGAGTATGGAATCAACTAATTCAAAATATAGAATGGGCAATTGAGTTGGGGGACCAGAGAGTATGGATAGAAAGACCATGAAAATTAAATACTAAGTCATTAGCATGGACAATGTCTTTGATAATAAATAGTTGTCACAGTGACATTATCTCTAGATAGATATCAAAAACCAAAGAAACAAAACACCAAACAACCAAAAAGTCAGACCAGCTCAGGGAACACAAACACATCACAGGAGCAGGTGATAGACAAGATAAGGCTGTTCACTGTGAAGGGTGAAGGGAGTTCAGCCTTTTCATCTGAGTGAGGTTTATTTATTCCTCTTAGGTGCCCAAGGGATCCAGCATGGTGCCCTGATTTTATCTACAGTGCAGACTGCTCCCTTGACATCCAGGCACTGGTCTTCCTGCTGTGGGGTCTGGACATTTGCTCTGCGGCAGAAGAGCAAGGAGGCAGGGAGCAGGGGTCACCTTCCCGAGTTGCTCCAAAATGACAACCTCCTACCTTTCTTGGAGGAAATTTGACAATATGTGTCTTCCTTGTATGGGTTGTGGGTTCTCTACTCAGTGGCCAACATACAGGCCCACAGGCTGGCTTTCATGTCCCCAGTCACATGAGTAAAATGAATAAGTGCACATGGTCTCCTAAGCCTGGTCTGAAATCACAAAGCAGGACACTGTACCACAACAGGTCACTTGTGTGGGTTTCAAATTTAAATTTATCTTTTATAGAGAACTGTAAAATCTTTTTTTTATTTGATTGTTTTTGTTTTTGATATGTGTTTTCAGTAGCCAACTCTAAAAAATACCATGATCAAAGGTAGGATGCTATTGCATCAAGTATTTAAATTACATTTTTTGGCAACTGGCTTTTGGGACCTGTCCCTTGATTCCAGCCTTGTATGCATCTTGCTCTGTGACCTCCAGCATAAGTCACCCTGATCTCTAGAGGTTCTTTCTCTTCTTTCTACCTGGATGTGCATATGTGGGAGTGGGATTCTGTGCATTGCACTCTGAAGATTCTGACAGTGTAGAGTCAAATCCTGCCTCTGCCACTAACCAGTTCTGTCACTCTAGATAAATTATATAACCTTTCTAGCTGTGTTTTCTCTCGGGGATGTTAACAAGAATACACACCATGGAGGGTGGTAGTGAAGACTGAAAAAGATTACATATGCAAAGCACTCAGCGTAGTGCCTGACCCATAGGTAGCACTCAATAAATGCTATTTTTACATGCCCTCATCACAGGGAGCTCTGAATTATAAATATCCGACTTACTGTGCTCCATATATGTGAAGTAGACAAAGCCATTTGGAAGGCACTCCCAGAGCCTGCTGTCAAGGCCAGAAACCCCACTGTTCCAGCTAAACCCTTGGCTGCTTCTAAACCAATCACTCAGCAGATGCACACTTCACAGTAACACAAGAGACATACAGTTCAGCAGTGCTCTGTCTGCCTACCTCAATTTCATACAATTACAGAACTAGAACACTCTAGATTAGGGTTTCTGGGGTCTATGTTTCTGGAAATCTGCTTTAGAATGAAGGCCTGGATGTAGGTACCAGGGGCCAAATACATAAATTAGGAAGAGTGACCATGAACCAGTTTATGGTATAATGGGCCAGAGTAAAGTAACACACAGGGTCCCAGCCTGTTACAAATAATAATTAAATGAAGTCCCAGGAACTACTTCCCAAACTGAAAGGGCATTATATCAGGCAAAATGTCTTGCCTTTAAACTTGTAGGCAAGCTATCAGAGCTGTTGTTCTATCAGCATTTCATCTGTCTTTTTTGTTTGGGGAAAAAAACAAAACAAAACAAAACAAAAAACCCTAAACTATAAAATCTCTTCATTGGTTTTTTCCCCCCAGCTTCCTATGTTTGCATAAACATGCCAATCAGTTCAGGATCCTCTGTTTATACCTTTCATTTGGTCAGAAAGATAAAAGATATGAAGAAAGTCTCCCTCCTCCCTCTCCCAACCATCTCCCTGGGTCTGAGTTCCAAGCTACATCATCTGACAAAATCTTATGTGTTCTAGTCATTTGCTCTTTGTAGATCTAAAACAGTTTAAATTATAACAGCATTTCCTAGGCCTTCTGCACAAATAATTTGCATTTGCAGCCTAATCCACAGACACTGCAGTATGGTATCATAAAGACTTCAATGCTGCAAAAGGCACTAAATTTAATACCAGCCCTTTAGGAGCTGAAAGCCGTTGCTTAGTCCTTTGCAGAGAGACCAATTTAATTAAGATGTTTCATGTCCACTTTTACACTTTTAAATGTGGGAATTTAAACATCTATAATATTAAATAATTTTGTCTTTAGAAGCATATTTTTCTCAAAAAACAGACTGGCAGGTTTTCATTTACACAAAATACTCCAGAATCAAGAGCCATCTCGTTAGCTGCCAGGCTTCACTTTGTCTCAATAAATTAGCAGCATGTAAATGAGCCAAGGTCTGAAAAATCTCCCCATTCATTGCTTCTCCTGGTTTTGCCTTAAACCCTTCAGGGCTCAGATATTCGCCACTACTCTTTCAATTTATGCATTATTTGCATGAAAATGACAGTGCTGCTGCTTCTTTTTTATTTTTGAACTAGAGTGCCTAGAAATACAAGGCATTTGAACAAGTCACAGGTGCAGAAGCCAAGGGAAGACATCACCTTCAACCCCCTGAAGGTTCTCTGAAAATCCCCTGATAAACACAGATAATTATGAAGAAAAAGCATAACACATTTTATTATAGTTTTATGTGGCACAGGAGCCTTTGGAATGAAGACCCAAAGATATAGGGAAAACTGTCCATATTTATGTTCAGGTTCTGTGAAGCAGGCACAGCCGGATCAAAATGTGATTGGACAAGAAAAGGATTACCCAGTGCTAACAGACTCAGTGGGGAAACCCAGCAAGGCCTGTCTGTTCTGATTCTTCTTGGCCTCTCTGTGTAGCATTCATTCCTGCAGGGTATAGGGCAGGACTCTTTCTGGAATGGGGGTTTTATGACCTACAATCAGGCAAGATAGGTCAGGGAATTTCTTTAGAGCCAGCTCCAAGACAGAGGGGTTAGTGGGGTGGTGGTGGTGGTGGGGGGAGATTAGAGTGTATCTACCACCCACCTTGGGGAAGGGGGATCTAGTTTCTGTGGCTTGCCCCAGGGGGAATGAGGTTGAAAGACAGGAGAGCAGGAGAAGGTCACAGGAAATCTTTGCTTTTGAGGCTGCTTCTGAGGCCTTCACTTAGGGTTATTGCTTTCTGGGCCACAACGCAGATAAGGGAACACCTTTATTCTGTACTTTGGAGAGTGACAGAATTGAGAGACAGGAGAGGGGTGGTCAGAGAACGTTGAGGCTGCTTCTTTATTCCATCATGTCAAAAGACTGTATTTTGGAGTAACATCTTTCAGCACCCTACCAGTATCCAATTACTTGCAACATTCCCATAATCTTGAGGCTGAGAGACAGAAGGGTGGCCCTCCCTAAGGCTGGGCTCCTCTCTCTTGTGCTGGCTGCCTCTGTCAAGTGGAGACTTTTCTGAGAGACACTTTGTTGGAGAAGTGTGGAATATACTATAAAGCATATGTACTTCACAGGGCCTGGTTTTCCAAAGCCTTGCAGTTTCAAATATTGACCTTGCAAGGACAGGAAATTTTCCTCAGTCTATAAGTCTCTGTTGCAAGATAAGAATTGTGGCACAGCAGGTTGCTGGCTCAAAAGACAGACTAGTTACTGATTGTTATGTGAAGATATTGAGAGGTTGTTAAGAAGGAATGTTTGCTAAGATCAAACTGTTGTTGATAGGACCACTTAATTGTCTACTGGAATGTCATCTGGCTTGTTTCACTGAAAGTTACCAGCCTATATTGTTAAACTATAACCCCACCATTGTTCTCTTCCTATAACTTCCTGGTCTGGAAAATAAATGCAGGAAGAGAATCCCAATTTGGCATTAATTTCCCAAGGAAGGGATCCCTCTTGCTTGAGGGTTCCAGCGGGAGATCAACCACTTCGGGGCCTCTCACTGCTCAGAAGAGATGGGCTTTGAGTAATCCTTTGAGTCTCTGTCACCCAGGGGAAGGGGGGTGACAAATCCATGGGGGGCAAAGCAACACAAAGCAACAGAGAAGTTTCAATAAAAGAATAAAAGGTGAACTTTCCTGTCTGTAGAGGGGAATCAATAACTACTCCTTGCTCTAGGGTTTGTGGTTAGGAGCAATAAAATACGACTGCATTTAAAGTGCTTTGTGTAAGCTGGAAGGAGGTATCCACATACAAAGGCACCTGCCCTCACAATGATGCTGGGAATGGTCTGTGCAGGTCTGGAGACACCACAGACAGAGCATGAAGGTATGTGGATCAGCACCATGAGACAGGGTGGGCAAGAATCTCGTGTAGAGGCCCAGGGCCCACAGTTGCTGGCAGAACCCCCAGCAGAGAGCTTGGCATGCAGGAAATGATCCATTAGTATTGGGTGAATGAATGAATGAATGAGTGAATTCTGGAATGAATAAATGAATGAAGAATGGTAGAACAAAACTGCATGATGGGATTCTGGATTATGAGATGGAAAATGACAGGTTGCATTGAAACACCTATTCCAGCCTCCAGCTATGGTGCCTGTACTGGATCTGAAAGGAAAGTTTCAGTGACTGGCATGCTGATCATCACTCTCAGTAATGGGAAGCGTAGTGCAGAGATTAGGGGCAGGGGCTCTTCTGTCAGATTGCCAGGGTTTAAATCCCTGATCTGCCGTTAGCTATCTGAGATGTTTGTCGATATCTCTGACTTCTGTGCGTTAGTTTCCTTCTGTGCCTGTAATATGGGGAAGAGGATGGTAATGAAGATGATGATAACCATGGTGATGGCTACCTCATAATATTCTCATAGGATTAAATGAGGCAGTATACACAAAGCACTTAGACAGTGCTTGGATCATAGTAAGTTCTTAATAAATATCAGTTGCTACATTTGGTCAATGAAAGATCATTGGGACCTAATTGTTTGCACTGTATTTATAAATTTATATATTTATATATATATATATACTATTTATAAATAATTTCCCTAGAACTTGAGTGGGAAGTCAGGCCCCTCCAAATAAAAATGGTTAGTATTTAAAATCAGAAAAACAAAGCTTGAAAACTTGCTTTGCTTCATACTGAGTAAATTAGGACAAATCATTTTTCCTTTTGAGGCCCGATTTCTATATTTAAAATGGGAAAAACAACAATAATATCTCATAGGCTTATCATGAGGACTAAATTAAATAATATATGTGAAAGGGGTTTGTAAACCTTAAAGACTACCCACTATTGTAATTTTAAAACAAATTTGCTTTTATTTATATTATGTTGAAAATTTAAAAATTGTTTGCACATATATTATTTCAGATACATAACCTCATATGCCTCTATGTCTTTCATACCATACATTACTGTAGTATTGACCCGATTACATATTACATGACACAATGTCATAAATTACCCTAATAATTTATTATTCTGTAGGTGGGCAGGCTCAGCCAGTGGTTCTAACTTGGAGTCTCTCAAATGGGTGCAGTTAGAGCTCTGCTGTGACTTGAGGCATCTGAATATTCTCCTGGGCAAGATTATCAAGATGGCTTCTAACCATGTGTGTGGCACCTAGGCTAGGCTGGCTGGCAGAGCTGGAGGCCAGCTGGGCCTCTTTCTCTGTGCTGCCTCTCCACGTGGCTAGCATGTGCTTCAGATCTGCAGGACAGTTTCAAAGTAGTCAGGCTTCTTCCATGGAGGCTAGCTGCCCCTGAATGAGTATTCAAGAGACCAAGGAAGAAACTGCAAGCCTCCTTCTGACCTGGCCTCAAAATCTCTTTTCCTGAATTCTCTTGGTTACAAGTGAGTTGCAGGTTCAGCCCATATTCTCGGAAAAGAGATGCATGACAGCATGAACATCAGGAAGTGTGGTTCACTGGGGAGCCATCTTTGGAGATGAACTATTATTTGTTATACAAGGACAGTCACTTGGCATATGACTTCCAAATTCAGGAGCTCATTCTATACAAGGAATATCTTTTCTTGGATCGCAATTAGTTTACAAGACTGGAGAACCAGATCATACATAGAAATCTTCTAAAAAAAATTATAGAAATGATAAAAAATCTTTTAAATTTCTTAAAGTTAAGAGAAGTTAAGAGTTGATTAACTCTTTAAGAGATGTATTGCTTCATAAGTGGGAATACCTACCATGTACAAAAAATCATACACAAGAAAAACAACTCAAGCAAACATAATTTCTTCACAAGGCAGATAAATTCAGAAAAGTTTGAGACATCACGTTTCTAGTGCGCCCCAATAGCCTTCATTGGTGCCCCAGGTGCTGGAATTGCCTTTGCTCAGGTCTGTCATCTGCTGTGAGGCTTTGGAATGAGCAGGTATTCAAGGATGTTCATTTTACATCATTCTACCTGGAAAAACTGTTTAGTGATTGCCACTGAATTGCCTCTGATTATGAACATTATTTAATCATTCGCTTATTTATTCTTTGTTTTATAAATTCTTTTTAAAAGTTAATTTTATTTTTAATTGAAAAACAACAATTGTATGTATTTAAGGGGTACCATGTGATGTTATGATACATGTACACTTTGTGGAATGAGTAAATCAGGCTAGTTAACATACCTATTACCTCACATTCTTATTATTTCTTTGTGATGAGAACACTTAAAATCTCTTTTAGCAATTTTGACATACAAAGTTTCAGTGAGACAAGAGGAACAAGTTCTAGTGATCTATTCATTCCTTCTTTTATTCAGATCAATATCTTTGTATCTTAGCCACTGGCATCATATAGCATTAGCTTCTGTGTGTACATATGTGTGTGTGCACATGTGTTAAGGAGCACACATGCATATTAAAGTAAATGTCTTAAGAATGGTTTTCAGGAAAAAGATCAGCTTATGAGAATGGTTAATTTTTTTAACCTCCTGATGTTTGTACTGTGTTACTGTCCACATAACATGCTCTCCAGGCTCTAAGTCATCATGCATACCTTACTTCAAAGTCAAGTTCCAGGTCCACTTCTCTAATGAGTTTTCCATTGAATTTTGCAACCTGCAGTGATCCTCTTATTCTCCTAGTAGTTTAACTGTTCTGCTCCCTGACGGAAGAGCATACTGCTTCATGTCATACCCCAAGCTCCCACATTTACTGAAATTTAGCTATGAATAACTAAAACCCCTCTTCCATCACTCTTTAATTCTTCATCATAATTTACTTTTGGGTTTTATATATTTTACTCAATGGTATATAAGTACCATAAAGGCAAGAATTCTGCTTGTTTTATTTACTGCTGTATGTTCAGCACCAATGAAGTGTCTGTCACAGTAGATAATAAATCTTCCTTGAAGGAATGCGTATGTGATGACTGCGTCTTCTAGGCCTGTGCATGCCCTCAGCGCTCGTGTCCAGGAGTTTGCTGGTGTATAAATAAGCACCTTGCTCATGTCTCAGCTTGTCTGTGTGCCACTGGACAGTGTGTCGCCTCCACTGTACTTTGCAGAAATGTTGTGAGGATGACCGAGTGGTGTCCTAATCACTGATTAATAGTTCAAGTGTTTCCAGAGTTCAGTCACAGTTTCAGTTTATAAATTGTTCTGTGGTTACTTGGACTAAAAAAAAAAAAAGCATATAATCAGAAGCCACTTCATTCAAATGTAACAGTGTGAGCTGTGTCAGCTTAATTATCCCCTGTAACAGACAGAACAAATTAACCTTCACTATTATCATCCCCCAGTGATCCTATTTCTTCCCGCTGTATATTGTTTCATCTAATCTTTTAAGAAACTGTGAGCCTAGACGACATGGGGTACCTCAAATTCAACAGGGCCACAGGTGTTGATTTTCTGGTCCCTCTGTCCCTGCAGTATGGTATGATTGTTCCTTAGCGCTGACCCTCAAGCAGGACAAGAATGGTGTCGTGCTGAGCAGGGGCTGCAGCGTGGCCAGAAGCACCATTTTGCAGCATCTGTGGGATCCTGAACCCTCTAGGCCATTGCATTCTGCAGGCACAGCAGGCTGAATGCATTAAAATAATTCCATCCAGGTATCTTATGTAAACTCCAACTAGCAGGGCTCACTTTCTTAGATGAAACATTGGACTTTTCCCACCAGTTCGGTGAGCAGGGGAAGAAACATAAGAAAAACTGGGAGACTGAGAAAATTAATCTTTTAAGGACTCTCTTTCCCTTTATAGCTTCGAGCCCCCTTTCTCTCTCAGGGCTCTCCTATCGGACCTCTCCACCTCTTTTTTCCATATTTACCTGTGCATCTTTTATTGATTCATTCATTCACTCCTTCATTCCCTTACTCAGCATACATTGATGAGATGCCTTCCATGTGCCAGGCATCAAGTCAGATGAAAGCATATAAAAATCAATAAGTAAGACAGCTGTGCTCTCACGAGTGCAAAGTATAGAAAGGAGGAGCTTTGTGGTGCTTTATTTTCCAAGGGCCTATTTTCAACCAGTACTAAGTCACTCGTTTGCCTCATGTGAACATGTGTGGTCTGATCTGAGCACTAGCTCTGTGCAGGGTGGGGCTGAGGTGGTGGTACGGAGGTGGGGAGCAGGAATAAAACGTATGTCTTGTTTCTCAAGAAGCTCACGGTTTAGGGGAGAAAAATAGAACTGGAAAAAAACTAGCATAATGGAAGGAAGAGCAGGGTTAAGTTCAGCCAGAGAAATAAAAACAAAGTGCTATAATAGGTATTCTGGGGAAGGAAAATTTACATTCAGGGGCTGGGAGTAGAGAAGAAAGGGCCAGGAAATGCTTCCTGAAGGAGAGGCTAGTTTATTCGGAGGGTAAAGGATAGTCGAAATTTCTTTAGGCTGAAGAAGAGGGCTTCCAACCTAGGAAAAAGTGGCAGAGAGAAAGGATAGGATCTATTCAGCAAAGATGGTCTTAAATGCCCACATGAGAGATTAACGTTTCAGTGACTCATAGAGAAGAGTTCCTGGAAGCCTTTGAAGCGATTGACAGATGACTGATTCTGTAAGAAGAGCAGTGTTCAGTCACAGGTGGGATGGGTGGAACCAGATGAGCCTGGGGACCTGTGAGTAGACTACTTTAGGAGTACAGGGGAACAGTGCCAAGGTGGTGGCAATGGGACCTGTGCAAAGAGACAATACTCAAATTGTACTGATGGAATTAGCATTTTCAACTCAATGAATGCAGAGGTAGAGGTGATGGGGAGTCAAAGACAGACGTTTTCTGGTAACACCAAAGGGCTTACCCTCCCCACCTTGAATGACATTGCCTCTTAAGTGAGTCCTCTCTTGGTGTTGTTAATCGTGGTTAACTCTGCATTTTGACTTTTGGCATTTTTTAAACAGTTCAGACATCAACGCATTTGAAACGTTATTCAGTGGCTTGGCTTCACGCACTGCTTGAACTCTGCCAAAGCTTCCTCAAGTTATTTTGTTATTGTCATGTAGACCTTTCTGCCTTCTGCTGACACATTTGCAATTATCTCATCTGTCTAGGCTGTGCGGCCTAATTGTGGTGCCCTCACTCTCTGACCCTGGGCTTCATTTCCCTCAGCCATGCGTGTGGGAGCAATTGCTTGTTTTTATGCCATTTTCATGGATCCTACATCAGGATAATGAGGCAAATGGATTCCTAGCAGTAGTCGGGTGAATTTGCATTGATTCCTCTGTTCCATTATTCATTTATTCATTCTTTAATCCATTCAATACACATGTATTTCCTTTGAGGCAGATACTGACCCAGTATACATAATGTCACCATCCCAACTGTTAAACATACAAACATTTCCTTAATTGTTTGTAAACAGCTATTGCCTGGATCCCTGTACCCACCCTCTTCTTCAGACAGCCCCTATGGCCCTGCTCTCTCCTTGGGGACCCTCTACTCCAACACACATACATATTTCTGCAGAATCCCACAGCTAAAGGCTTAACCCCTGGCACAGCCCTACAGCAAACATCTGTTCCCACTGGTTGATTTCCACTCTATACCTGTTGTTATAGACTTTGAATAACACCCAGATTTCACCCTTCCAGGTGCAAAGTGAGATGCTAGAAATTTTGGAAGAACTAGGCTCTGATCTTGCCTTCAAGAAGCTTCCAGTCCCTTTAGGGTATTTGAGCAGTACACGAATGACTGGTATGTATGTAGGGAAGATATGGAAAGCTAAATAATAGCCCCCAAAGATATGTCCATAACCTAATCCTTGAAATCTGTGAATGTTATCTTAAATGGCAAAGGCTTGGAGATGTGATTAATCTCGAGATGGAGACATTATCCTGAATTATTCAGGTGCAACCTAAATACAATCACGTGTTTTTGTAAGAGAGAGGCAGAGGGAAATTATAAAGAGACAGAAGAGAGGAGCAGTGGACCACAGAGGCAGAGATCAGAGTGAGAAAACCACAAGCCAAGGAATGCTGGCAGCCACCAGAAGTGGGGAGAGGCAAGAACGCATCGCCCCCTAGAGCCTTTGTGGTGGGTGTGGCCACGCCGACACCTTGATTTCAACCTAATGATACTGGTTTTGAATTTTGGCCTCAACAACTGTGAGAGAATATATTTCTATTGTTTTAAGCCATACAATTTGTGGCAATTTGTACCAGTAGCCACAGGAAACTCAAACAGAAAGGTTAAGTGTCCACAGATCAACATGGTAGGTTCTATGGGCATAGAGGAGGGAGGACTTTGTCCTCTGGGGAGCATAAAAAAGGCTTCAGAGAGGTGGTGGCAATGGAGCTTGGCACTAAAGAATGAGCAAGAATTGGGCATGTGCAGATGTCTGGCAGGAGGAACAGTGTGAGGGAACAAGCAGTTCTTTCATTTTCCTGGAAAGCAGCTTCTACAGTGGAAAAAAAAAAATAGGACAGCGTAAGATAGCAGGGAGTGGTGGGCCCTAGTGAGAAGGGCACATGTCCCAGTCTAGGACTTAAATTCAGTTGAAAGCACAGCTCTACAACTCTGTGCTAACCAGACACATATCTCTGGCTTGGGCTCAACATTTTCATTTCCTCTGGGTGGATAAAGGGGATAGCTGGGGACTAAGTTTACACCAGAAGTTTGAAGGCAGAACATGGACATCCTTGTGTAACAGGCTGAGCAGTTTGGTTTTGCTGCGGACAATGGAGAAATTAACTAGTCAGAAAGTGAAAAGAAAAGAGCTAGGCTTCAAGGGAGTTATTTCTTTGATCTAGATAAAGATGTAGGTGTGTAATTTTGAGAAGTTCACTTTTTAAGGGTGCATATTGGCTGGGAAAGAAAGCGAAAGGTTCTGGGAAAGACAGCTTTCCGTCCAAGCACAGTTCACTAAATGGTTGTTGAATAGTTACCCTGAAAGTCCCAAAAGCTGGGCCTAAGTGTGGGAGAGAGTTGACAGGTGTCCATGAGGGAAAGGCAGGATCTTAGCAGAGACACAGCTCTTTGTGATGAGGCCACATGAGGGCTCGGAGAGAAAAGTGACAATAGTGTCATGGATGCTAAACTTTACCAACAACAGCTATTTCTAGGGAGGGCTGCAGGCCACCTAGAGCCATGGCTTTGACCTCATGAGCACCTCGTTGTATCTACCTGAGCTAAGCCCCAGAGACTCCATCCTTGAAATTCACTCCACACTTGTCCAAGGTCAAAAGTTTATATCAATTAGAAATTTGTGTGGATGTCTTTATTTTCCAAAATAGTGAGAGAAGAAATGAGGCTGACCCCATATATTTAGGTACATTTTTTATTGATTTTAGAGTCCTATCTTAAAAATTACATCTCACCCAAATGATTAAAATCAGCAGAAATGCTTAGCATGCCTTTCTCACCCACTTCAGATTGCAATTATTATTAGTTGGATTTGGATGCTCTTAGAACTATAATTGACTTTTAATTAAGTGCCAAACTGTTTCCAACTGTCGCACATACCCTAAGGATTTCTGCACCACTTCTAATTTACTTCAGATGCCTTCCCAGCACAGGAAGGGATGCAGAAATGCACTTGACTGCGGAGCTACAAGAGGAGAAATCATGGCCCACTTTTAACAAAATTGCCAAAGAAAACCTAAGCCCTCTTTTTAAGAGAATAGCTGTGGTATGTCTCAGCCTGATATAAGTTATTTTCATAGCTACCCAGTAATTACTTTGGAGTCACAGCTAAAGGTTTGGTTCAGAAGTCAGATCTTAAAACAAAAATCATGTGTAGACAAAATTACCCTTGGTGTTCATTAATATTGTCTTGAACAATAAGTAATAATGACAAGTATTATTTAACTATATGTATATAATCAAGTGTCAATATGTAAAACACAATTCTGTAGTATATTTGTGGTTCAAAGAAGAAAGATTCACATCTAGCTAGACAGGGCAGCAAACCATGGGAACTAAGGCATCTGAGAGAGCACAGGTTAGCACCTTCATGTCTTCAAAGACACCAAGCACACTTCTACCTTCAGGCTGTTGTGCTGGAAAGGCCCTACCTGGAAAACTCTTCCCCATTCTGTGGCACTCTACTGTTTAATCTTTCATATTTCTGATTAACTGTCATCTTAGACAGGCCTTCACTAGCCACCCTATACAGAATCAGCCCCTTCATTTTTCCTCATTAGCTGATATTAATAACCAGAGAGTGAATGTTTGTGGAATGAATAAATGATCTTTTCTAACAGCATAATCCAAATTAGTGTACACCAGCAAAGATAACTGTAAGATCCAAGTGTCATGAATCCACACTTAGTACACCTTTGACTCATTCATTCATGTATTCCTCCATTCATTCAATGAGTATTTATCAAATGTCCATTGTGTACCAGGCACTGTTCTAAGCAAAAGAAATTCAATGAAAACAAACAAGAAAAAAACAAGGTCCCTGCCTTCCTGAAACTAAGCTTTTCAAGACAGAAAACAAAAAAGAAAACAGACAAGTAAAATATATGTCAAGTAGTGATGTTATAAAGAAAAATAATAAAACAGTAAGGGTATAGAGAAGGGATGCTTGTCTGTTGGGTGTCAGCACCTGTCTGGGGTAGATAGCATCTGTCTGTCTGTCTGTCTAGGGTAGCCTGGAGCAGAAACCTGAGTGGAGTTAAGGGTCCAGTCATGGATCTGCAGGAAGAGTATTCCAGGCAGAAGGAGATGAAAATGCAAAGCGTGGTCTGTACGACTAAAGCAGCATGATTGTGGGAAGATAACAGATGGGGTTGAAGAGGGCCAGATGGTATGGGGTTTGTAGGCCATATAAAGACTCTGCCTTTTATTCTAAGTGAGATGGGAAACCATTGAAAGGCTTTTGACAAAAGTAATGTCATCTGATTTAAAATTGTAAAGGCCCACTCAATGTGGGGCATGGACTCTCAGAAGAGAAGGAGTGAGACCAGGTAGGAGCAGCACTTCCCAAGAAAGATCATGGTGGCTTTGACTAGGATGGCGGGCATGGGGATGGTGAAAATGATTGGGCTTGGGATATTCTTGAGGGGAGATGCTAGGACTTTCTGTTGGATTGGTTTGTACATGTGGGAAGAAGGGAGAAATAAAAAATGACCCCTATAGGGGCCGGCCCGGTGGCGCACTGGATAAGTGCGCCGCTTGGGAAGCGCGGCGGCGCTCCCGCCCGAGGGTTCGGATCCCACGTACAGACCGGTTCCCGCTCACTGGCTGAGCGAGGCGCGGGAGCAGCACCGAGGGTTGCAATCCCGTTGCCGGTCCCCGGTCCGGTACGGGGGCAACACTGAGGGTTGCGATCCGTTGCCGGACACGGAACAAAAAAAAAAAAAAAAAATGATTATTTTGAGTTCTTTCTCAGGTAATTCATAGATTTCTATTTCATTAGAGTCTGTCTCTGGATGTTTAGTTAAGCCTTGTTCTGCTGTTTTTCTTATGCCTTTTTAAAAAAAATTGTTCTTGTGTTTTCTTCATTTGAAAAAAACAACCATCTCTTACAGTTTATACCAAATTGCTTTGTACAGGGGAAGGTCTTATCAGACCTTATCAGAAACTATCAGACTGGCTAGTGATTCTAGGGGTTCTTCAAAAAAAAAAAAAAAAAAAAAAAAAAAAAAAAAAGACCCCTATATTTGAGCCTAAGAAACTAAGTGATTGATATTCTAATGACTAAGTAGGAAAGGTTTTGATAAGTGCAGGCAAGGAGCAATGGAGTTAGAAATCAGTAGTTCCATTGCTGCTATGCTGTGTTGGAGATGTCAATGAGCATACAAGTGAGAGTTTGAGTAGGTGGCTGGACATACAACTCCAGAGCCTATATTAATGAGATAATTTTCCTCAAGTGTGATTATTCTTAAATTACAGTTCTTAATTGCATGTAGTGTAATCCTATATCTAGAATTGTAAATCTATTCAATGGATCCCCAAGGCTTACTGAATAAACTGACACTTGCATCCAAAGAAAATATAGGAACATAGACATTTTCAGCCTTATCGCTTACTGGACCCTGCTACGTATCACATATTCTATAGTTCCCACATGCTTTTTCTGTACTTTTAAGCTTTTTTGAGTAAGTTGTTCCTTTTGGGGACTCCTCCTCAACTGCACTTACCAAATCAGATGCTTCTCTCACTGTGTCTCAAATGCCATCTCTTTCATTAAGTTTTTTCTGATATTCTCAACTGTTTATGGCCTCTCATTCTTTTAATTCCTGCTTGACATTGCTGTTGTCTGTACAGGGACCTTTTCTGTAACTGATCAGTTCAATTGTCAGCCTTTCTCCCCTCCACTGACGTTGGGAAGTGGGGCTGAAAGTCCCAACACTCTAATCACAAAGTTGGTTCCTTTGGCAACCAGCCCTGCTCCTGAAGCTTCCTAGGGGCTGCCATCCATCAGCCAAGTCATTGCCATACAAAATGACATCTTATCACTGGAGAGACTAAGGATTCTATGAGTTGTATGCCAGGAGATGGGCATGAAGACCAAATATTTATTTTCACAATATCACAGGGCCCACCACACCCTAGCAGTTAGAGAGGTGCAGAGGGAGACAGCCCAGCAAAGGGAAAGACCTAACTATGAGGTATTAACAACACTGGGAAAGTTTGGTGTCATGGAAATGAAGACAGAAGGGTGCAGTCAACTGTGTCAAATACTGTGAAAGGTCAAATAGGATGAGGTCTGATAATTTGTACTTGAAAACATAAAGGTCACTGGTGGCCATGAAGGAGAGGTTTCAGTGGAGTTGGGGTGGGGAGGGTGTTGGAGGTGGAAAAACAGGCTGATCATAATGTGTTGAACAGTCAAATATGTTTGCAATTCTTAATAAAAAAACAAAAATGAAAACAAATTTGAGGTGAGGAAAGTGTGGGCACACGCTTTAAACAACTTCTTTGTGAAGTTCTGCTTGTAGGAGGAACCAAGCAATGGGGCATCAGCCATAGGATAGTGCTGTGTGTTTGGAGCTGATGGGAATGGTCCATTGGAAGGTGCTGAGGCAGGAGAAAAGGTGACATCTGAAGGACTGAAGGCATTTAGCAGGTTACAGGAGACGGGTCCTGTATTAGTTCATTTCTGTTGCTTACAAAAGAATACCCCAAACTGGGTAATTTATAAAGAAATGAAATTTATTTCCTGCCATTTAGAGGTTGGGAAGACCATGGTCCAGTGGACACATGTGGTGAAGGCCTTCCTCTACAACACTGTAGGGTAACACATTGTGAGCATGGGCTGAGCAAGAGAGAGCCAAGCTTCTCAATTGCTGCCCATTGCCCCATGAATGGATCAGTCCGTTCACCAGGGCACAGTCCTCACAATCTAATCACCTCTTAAAGGCCCCACCTTTTAAATACCATAATTGAATTTCCCACCCTCTTAACACTGTTACAATGGAGATCAAGTTTCCAGTACATGAACTTTTGGGGGACACAATTGACCCATAGCAAGTCCTTAGGTATACTTGTCAGGATTTGTCATCTAAAGGGGCAGGAAAGGAGGGCAGGGACAATGGGTGGAGGTGTAATTTTTGGTGGTGGGAAAATGTGGGTGGTTTCTATTTTCAAGAGTCAGAGGGGGCGGGCCGGCCCGGTGGCGCACTGAAGAGTGCGCCGCCACTTGGGAGTGTGGCGGCGCTCCCGCCGAGGGTTTGGATCCCATGTGGAGACCGGTTCCCACTCACTGGCTGAGTGCGGTGTGGGCGCAACACCGAGGGTTGCGATCCTGTTGCTGGTCTCCGGTACAGGCGCGACACCAAGGGTTGCGATCCCGTTACCGGTCAGTAAAAAAGAGACAAAAAGGAAAAAAAAAAAAAAAAAAGAGTCAGAGGGGGAGATGAGGGCCCTTGGGAGGCTGGAAAAGGTAGGAGAAGGCATGAAATGCTGTTGATGCCTGACTATACAGTAACTCAAGGTAAAACTCAACTCTAAATAAATATTAATACTTCCATTTGCCAGTTACAATAACCACTCCCCTCAAAAATGTTTTTGGCCAATTGGTCTGTTCATGCTATCAATTTAGTTAAGCACACATATTTAAAATCACATATCACAATAAATAATTTAAATTTAAAAAGTCTAACTTTAAAATAAATTACATGAAATTTATCAATTCTTTCACGATGTCCATGTTTGGTTTTTTTTTTTTTTTTTTTTCAGTTTACAGAATCAAAAGTTTTTGTATAGCAGCAATACTAATTAGTTTTAGAGATTTGGCTTTAGACTATTTTCTCAAAATCTGTAAAGACTGGAGTAAAAAGTGATTTTTTATTTTTCTAAAGTATGATTTTGGGTAATAACTAACTAACTAAATGAATGAATAAATATATAAATCCTCACCATGTTCAGGCCCATGCAATAGTCATCCGGGAGAGTGGAGAAGCCAAGCTGCCGGGAGTGCAGGGTGGAGACCAGGAGGCAGCCGACACAAGTGTGCAGCCATGAACAGAAGGGAAGCCACAAGCCCAGCTCTAGCTGTTGTCCAGCAGCAACCACTCACTGTCCAGGTGTCCACGTGAAGACAGCTCATCCAGGGTGAGTTTTGCCAAGATGGCTGAGGGTGAGAAAAGTTCAAGGTTGAGGACATTTGCAAGGGAGGAGTTTCATATGATGAAAGACCAGATGGCTGATGGCAGGAAAGAGGGAAAAATCCAAAACGATTTGACTTCTCTTCCCTGACTTTCTGAGCTGGAAGTATAGGAAAACCCTGGGGGAGCTGGTAAATCCGTCTGCCTGTCAGCACAACAGGCCACTGGAATTCTACCCACGAAGACTCACCGGAGCAATAGGACTGGAGCAGATCTCCTCTGTTCTGTTATTACTGGATTTAGATAGGGCCAATGGCAAGGCAGTTTCCCCAGCTGGTCAGCATTTCTGTTGTCACCAGGTGGTCAGTGAGGAGCTACTCAGAATGGTGAAAATAGTTCTGTACAAGATGTCAAAAGATGCAAGTTATAATCCTGGCTTGACATTTATTGGCTTTGTGACTCTGGACAAATTTTTCAACCTCTATGAGACACAGTTTACCCATCTGTGAAATAGGAAAAGAAATAATAGTTGCTTTGTCCTAGATTTGGAAGAGAGCTCAGTCCTCACTTTCAGGTCCTGATTCCTGTGTTTCCTGGCTGGTGTCTGAGACCAGCTGTGGGAAAGAGTTGTGAGAGGGTGGTCAGGAGAAGGAGCTGGGTCTCCCGTCCCTCCCCCAGTCCTAGCAATTCCTTCTTGCTGCCTCTGCACATCACTCGTGTTTTCCAAGAGGCAATCCTCTGCCTCCTGGCCAGTTTGTGTCTTACTGTGTTGGCACATGCATGTGCGTTTGTTTCCCTGATGAAACTCAGAATCCTTAGCAGGCAGGGATGGTGTCTTCATTTCCCTTTCTTCAGAGATCAAAAGACAGAGAGAGAGAGAGAGAGAGATGGGGAGTAGGGAGAGAATTTAAAAATATGTCTGAAAACTTAATGTACAAGAAAGATGACATACAAGCATATTTCAAAAAGTTCAAGGAAAGGTAGAATTGAAAGATAATACAAATCTTTCCATGAACTTTTTGAAGTACCTTCATATATTTCTTTTAAGCCATTTTCTATGGCTTTTTTTGCAAAACACAATTTCTAATACTACTTTTTCTTAACAACATTTTTAAAAGATGTTATTTTTAATGGCTGCATAGTTTTCCATCTTATCATTTATTTCATAATCCCTCTAATAGTCAATATCACTTTATCCTTTTTTATGTGCTCTGACATCTAAATGGGAGAGGAGAGCTGTGGATAATTCTTCCAAGGACCTCTACTGGGTGGGAACCAAATATTTCCTTTACAGAGTTGCTGTGACAATGAAGAGCATGTACATAATGTGTCTTATCGTGCCGGGCTCATAGTGAATGTTCCACAGTTGGTAGCTAGGATCACAGGCAGTCCCTGACAGAGAGAAGAGCAGACTCCAGGGGGACAGGCAGGGCTTGGTTCAAACCCAACACTCGTGTTGCTTGCCACATGATCTTGGTCAATTTAGCTAACATCTCTGCTTTTTGCAAAAATTACATAGCACCTGCGTGGAGTGGACTCAGTAAATGATAGCTATTATTATAATTATTCTAGAAAACGATGACTATACTGGTAATTACTTTAAAGCATGAACACCAGACATAGTTTCTGTCCACGGGAGGAGTATTGTTTTGGGGGTGGGGGCAGGAAGAGACTCTGGTGAATAGACTTCCAATGTCTAGTTGTACCTTGCATAGAAATAGGCAATGGAGAGGAATGAGAAAACAATTCTTATCTGAGAATACTTCGGTCACTCTTCAGAGAAAATAAATAGTTGGGGGAATATGAATTAGGAGACAGGGTCCAGGAGAGGGACACAGGAGGCCAGGAAACCAAGGTAACAGGATAGAGGGTTAGAAGAAGGAAAACAGAAGTGCGTCTGTCCTCCCTTCTGTTCACAACGAGATCTGTGGTCTCCTTCTTGATGAATCAGTTGTCTTATTAACTCCCAGGTTTTGTTTGGTGGAAGCAGCAGTGAGCAATATTGGTTCGTTTTATATTTACAGACATCATCAATCCTCTGGTGCCTTTAATCTTTGCTGGGTATTGCAACTTTCCCTGTTATTTTCTCATGAAAGGCTGAAAATAAGCAAAGTAAATTATGCCAACCCCTGTGTAGGAAAGAGGACAACATTTTACAAGCAGCCATCATTTTACCACATTACTACTTGGCAATAATCCTTCTTAGGAGCAGACATTTATATTTCTCTAGTCAGGAAGACAGTATTACACTCCATTGGCTGATGTGTTAAAATTACCTGTAACTTCTACCTTTTTCTCATGGAAACCAAAGCATTGGATTAGGCCAGGCTCAGTGACAGTCTTACCAAATAAGTTATAATTCACAATGAGCAAAAACAGACAAAAAACAGGCTTTAGCATTAGAAAAAATAGTCTTCAATTCTGCTAGTATCATTTACTAACTTTGCAGCTTTGGGTGACCTGAGGCTCAGTTTTTTATCTCTCAAGTGGAATAATATTTTCAGTCCCCTATTCATCTGTCATGAAGATTAAATAAGATCACTATATATAAAGCACTTAGCCCAGTACCTGGCACACTGTAATTGCTCAGTAAATGTTAACTTTCATTTCCCCCTCCTTCCCTCCCTTCCTTCCCCCACAGTAGTCTCCGTGCTCAAGGCCATTTGGCTACTGGACAGAACCGAGGAGCAATGAGCTCAAAGTCAGCAGACACAGCTTTGCCATGTATTATCGAGGTGGCCTTGGGTCAATTAGTCACTTATGTTAATTTTTCTGTCTGTAAACAGTGGGGTGATACTCATGGTGTCTAGTAACCTAACTGGTAAGACATCAGTGGATCAAAAGAAGAAATTACTGAGAAAGTGCCTTTTATATGGTAAGGCTCTGATTCCTGTGACTTTTCTGAATAACCATCCAGGGACTGGGGAAAGAGCCGATCTTACCTCTCACTGCCTTTTCAATTGCCAGTCATTACCAGTGGAAATTATGAGGGAAGCCCCCAATGGTTAAAAGTCTCTAGGGTGTGCCATTTAACATTGCCCCAGCGGTGTACAAGGGTTCCTATTTCTCCATGTCCTTACCAACACATTATCTTTTGTTTTTGTTTATTTTTTTGGATAATAGGCATCTTAACAGATGTGGGGTGATATCTCATTGTGGTTTTGATTTGCATTTTCCTGATGTTTACTAATGTTGAGCATCTTTTTTTATACCAGTTGGCTATTTGTATGTTTTCTTTGGAGAAATGTCTATTCAAGTCCTTTGCCCATTTTCTAAGTGGGTTATGGGTTTGCTATTGAGTTAAAGGAGTTCCCTATGGTTTGCAAATATTCTCTCCAATTCTAGAGGTTGCCTTTTTTCATCCTGTTAATTGTTTTCTCTGCTGGGCAGAAGCTTTTCAATATGATGTGTTTCCACGTGTTCATCTTGCTTTTGCTGCCTGTACTTTTGGTGTCTTATCCAAGAAGTCATTGCCAACACCAGTGTCATGAAGCTGTCCCCCTATGTTTTCTTCTAGGACTTTTAGTTTCAGGTCTTACGTTTAAGTCTGGAGTTCATTTTGAGTTGATTTTTGTGAATGGTGTAAGATAAGGAAAAATAAAATGGTGCAGCTGCTGTGGAGAACAGCATGGAGATTCCTAAAAAAATTAAAAATAGAAATACCATTTGATCCAGCCAAGTCACTTCTGGGTACTTATCCAAAAGAATTGAAATCAGGATCTCAAAGAGATATTTGCACTCCCACATTCATTACAGCACTGTTCACAATAGCCAAGATGAGGAAACAACCTAAATGTCCATTGTGGTATATACCTACAATGGAACATATTTTGGCCTTAAAAAAGAAGAATGTCTTGCCATATGCAACAACCTGGATGCACCTTGAGGACATTATGCTAAATGAAATAAGCCAGACACAGAAGAGCAAATACTATGTGATACCACATATGTGAGGTATATAACATAGTCAAGTTCATAGAAACAGAGTAGCATGGTGGTTGCCAGGAGCTTGTGGGAGGAGGAAATGGGGAGTTGATATTCAATAGGTATAAAGTTTCGGTAACGCAAGATGATTATTCTACATACCTGCTGCACACCATTACACCAGTAATTGCTAATACTGTATTGTACATTCAAAAATTTGTTAAAAGGGTAGATCTCATGTTAAGGGGTCTTACCATAATTTAAAAAAAAGTCTCTAGGGCAATGCTTCTCAAATTTGGCTGCTCTTTGGAATCACTGGAGTGCCTTAAAAAAAAAAGTGCCTAGGTCTCAGTCCTAGTGATTCTGATTTAATTGGTCGAGGGTGTATCCTGGGCATAGAGCAGTTTAAGAGCTCCCCAGGTGGTTCCAATTTGCCACCAAGGCTGGTGAGCACAGTGCTAGGACAATGTAAACTATTGCTTAGACTAATGCTTCTCAAACTTTTAAAGGGCATACAAATCTTGGTAAAATTCTGACTCTAATTATAAAATGTTTGCAGTGGAGCCTGAGAGTCCAAATTTCTCATAAGCTCCCAGGTGATGCTGATGCTCTTGGTCTGTGGACCACATTTTGACTAACATGTGTTTAGCAGGGTTTGACAAACTACTTCCAAAGTATGGGCCAAATCTGGCCCACCACCTGTTTTTGTATGGCTTCAGAGCTTAGAATGGTTTTTATATTTTAAAATGATTTTTAAAAAATGAAAAGAAGAATAATATTTTTTGACATATGAAAATTATATGCAATTCAAATTTCAGTGTTCATAAATAAAATCTTATTTTTCATAGCAAACTCATTCATTTAAGTTTTGCATATGGCTGCTTTTGTGCTAGAATTGAGTAGTTACAACAGCAACTATATGATGTGAAAAGTCTGAAATATTTACTATCTGGCCCTTTACAGAAAAAGTTTGCCAACCCCTGGAGTAGAGGCTAACTTGGACTCTCAAGGGAGTAATTATTATCTTCTAGTTTTTTTTTCATTTTTCTTTTATTACTATCAGGCTCTGGCAGCAGCAGCCTTTGGCCCATTGGCTCTTCTCACCAGACTCAGAATCCAACCGCCTTTTTTTTCTTTAAGGCACAGTGCTGGGCACATCAGATCTCCAATGCTGTGTAAGTCCGATTCTGCACAGGCTCCTCTTATGAAAATGATTGATCAGACTGAGTCAGTCTCTATTGCTCTTGTTCATTCTCACAACAACACACCACCAGGGTGTTCTCCTACACATGGAGTTGTCTGACATGCACAGCTTTAAGCTTTAATTTACAGCTTTGTAAACAGAAACAAATAAATAAGGTTTATTCATTGACAATCCTTTGAAAATGGACCTTCAAACCTATGTCTTTCTACATAAAATGGACGTTCAAACCTATATCTTTCTACCTCAAAACAGAATAATCTAACATGATTTAAAACAAAATGACAAAATGTGTATGGAAATCTTTTATCAGCATGGGTGCTTGCTATCTCAGATGCTACCCTTAATCCAATCCTTTTTTCTTTGTGGAGTCTTAGAGTAAATGAGAGAAAATGATTTAAGGTTTCTACCCACGTCTCTTACCAATATCTTAAGAGTGAAAATGTTTAGAGACATGTGCAAGTCTGAAGTGCTGAAGGACAGACAACAGTTAATAAATAAATGAAAAAAAAATCCATGGAGTGAGAATTAGGAAAATGACTGCAAACCAAGTGCTGTAAGTCTGTAACTCCTGGAATTACACAGAGCTGGCTACAGGCATGACAGCAATTACATCTTCCCTGTTCAAGAAGATGACAAAAGCTATTTCTTACAGAGTAGTTATCTCGAAAATACCTTAAAAAATTTAACTTATGAAAAATCCTGAACAATATTTAGCTAAATAAGCCTGTTTTAGTTATTCTTTCTAATGGCTCCAGGTCAAGACTAATCAACATAGCTGTCTCTGGTTTGGGGGTTTGTCAGGAAACCGTGGCTGCTGGCTTAAACGGTGAGTTCTCTATTATTTTTGGCTCTCAACAACCATAACTGGTCTAGACTTGTTGACTTAAGCTAACCATAATAGCACAGCTTTCTACCAGCTCAGTCATAAAAATTAATGTGAAAAGAAAGATTTAGTAACCCACGTTTTTCTGAGTCCTTGTTTTCATAGGCATATGTGGCTCTTTCTTTGTTTTAGGTAATTGCACAGTCAATAAAAATTATCATTTAAAAATAAATAGAGTAAAAATAGCAATGGCTCCAGGCTTATTAATAGCTTCTCCATATAAATCAATTTATATTTGTTTAACCCTACATTTCTCAAATTAATTTTCCATGAGCCCCTATTCCCCCCACCTCTTGCTTTTATTCACACAACAATCATTAAGAATCTGAAAAACACACATTGGGAAAGGTTGCAGTGGGTCAGTCATTCAGGTCCTGGGGTGGAAACTGTGGGCAATGTAAAATCATTTGAGAAATATTCTAAGACAAAAAAGGTGGGGGGGGGGCAGGGAGGAGGAGGAGAAGAAAAGGGAAGTAGAGAAAAGAAAGGTGAGAAAGAAAAAAAAAAAAGAAAATGTTATATCCTGAATGAACTGAAACATGGAAAGAGGAGGGAAGGACACATTTTGGCCAAAAACATTCTTCTGGCAAATCATTCTCAAACTTTAGAGCATCCTAATATAGACTGAGTTCTTAATATGCCAATATTTTGAAGCAATTTAAAAAAAGGTTTGGTAAGCAGCCAAAACATCTTTCAGCATGTTCTGAGTTCCTGATGGAGGGACACCAAGATACAGAGGACACAGTCTTTTCCCTTTAGGAGATCATAATATCTCAGGGCATAAATGATAAGGATATGCATAGTATCAATAAGATAGAGCGCAGGACAGGCGCCCCTGGAAATGAACAAGGAGCGAGTCACAGCAGTTTAGAGGAGACATTCGAACATGTGACTATGGAAGTCCATGCCAGGATTGTGGCTCTTAGAAACTGCTGCCTGGAGCTAGACTTTCAAGGTTCAAACCTGGGCTCCACCAATTCTTAGCTGTGTGCCCTTAGGCATTTACCTAACCAATCCAAAAATGATGATTATAAGAGAACCTACCTCCTAGGGTTGTTATGAAGATTAAAATACTTAGAATGTTCCTTGGACACAGTATGCTTTATACATGTCAGTTATTATTATGTTTTAAATTACTATTATTTTGGAATGAATTGGTGAAAAAGTAGAGATCTGAGAAACAGAAAAGCCCTAGAAATGCCATGAAAGACCAAGATGCACCAAGCTAGGAGTGCATCGCCTCTGAGCAAATGGTCTCACATGTTCTTCCTGAACTTTGTGCAGAAGGGAAGGATGGCTCGGAGGAATTCAGGGTTTGAATGACTGGAGGGAGCCCCATCATTCTAGAGCTGGGATTTGGCAGCACATAGGAAGTAACCAGAATGACCAAGGATCCCCAGGATGGTGGCTAGAGCTGTGAGCAGGCTGACCTGTATGTGAAATGGTGGGAAATAGGCCAGAAAGAAACATCATACTTTCCATAGCCCAAGATATTGGAGTCACCTATCCTGGATCATCAGTCCAGCAGCATCGGGCTGATTCCATCTCATGGCACACGTGCAAGGAGAGCTGGAGGAGGAATGTAGAAGAAACAGGACATTGTCAGAGGACATAAACTTTGAAGAGAGTCAGTCCTCTGAGATGAGAAGATTGGTCTTGATTTCATCTGAAAAAACAAGAAATATGTGCAGTCAAATTGGAATTCTGTTTGTATCTCTTGTTGGCAGGGGGTGCTTATCACTGTTTGTCCCACAGATGTGTTTGGAAATTGCCAACCAATTAAAATGCACAAAGTTAGCAAAATTGGTTACTCATTTTCTCAAAAATGTGTACTAAATGTGCTGTAAATAAGCTTGCTTTAGAAATTTCAGTGAAGTATACAGATTCCAGTTACTGGTAATGACTTAAAATAAGGCCATAAAAATGCCACAGCTGAGTGTGGTTTTTTACCCTTTACTTTTAGTTCTTGATGTGGCTCACTGAAAACTATAATTGAAATGATGGGTTGAGTTATGACTTCCACACTCTGACTTGGTTAACGTGGAAGTAAGAGAAGGTATGCAGGTAGGGACAGGGGGAAGGGAGGGTGCTGGTGGGGTGTCGGGGGGGTGGAAAGGGGAGAGACAAGCTAGACAGACGAGAACACGATTCACTGGTTTCTGGATTCCTCATCTTAATTAGTGGTGGGTAAATCCCTGAGGTTTCTTTACAATCTGTCTGTTTGATAAAGACTGAGATTAGAGCCTCTCTAATATCAGCCAGTCCACAATGGAATTGCATTCCATTTAAAAATGTCTCCAGTTGAGCAATGTTACCAAATCTTGCAACATAACATTTACAATAATTATAGAGAAATCTGACTGCTCCTCTATGTCCACATGAGTCCATATATCCAGAGAACAAATTAAAGAGAAATTCATCCTAAGGAATATTAAAATAAATTACCAGAGAAAACTGAAACAGAATGCTGAAAATAAGGCAATAGAGAACTCCAAAAAATTATATTTAAAGAAGGCTATTCTAAAAAATATGTAAACAGAGTACAAGAAGCCAGACCTCCTAGTGTTAATTCCTCTAAGTTAATTCCATGGCTCTCAACTGGTTGTCACAATTGGGGGAAGGGGTGGTACTGGCATTTGATGGGTAGAGGCCAGGGATGCTGTTAGATGTCTTGCAGTATGCAGGATAGCCTCGTACAATCAACAATTATCCAGACCCAAATGTCAATTGTGCCAAGGTGGAGAATTCCTGCTTTATTTTAAGCAGAATTTCTCCAAAATGTTTTTCTAGATGGAGAAAATGATTACAGACTTTTTTTTTTCTTTTAATGTATTGGGTAACATAATATTATAAGGAAGTTTCATAAAACATGAATGATTAATGAGCTACTATGTACTGAACATTTATGTAACCACCACCCAGCTCAAGAACTAGAATATTGTCCACCTAGAATGGAGTCCTCCTCCCCCAGTACTCCTTGGCCATTTTGACTCCTTCTTTCCCCCTCACTCTTCTGACTTGGATTCTAGGTTTTCTTTGTAAATTAGTACCAAACATTCACCCCTAAACACTAATTTAGTTTTTACCTATTTTTGAGCTTTGTCTACATGGTATCCTACAGTATGTATTCTTTTGTGTCTGTCTTTCTAAACTCATCATTTTGGCAAGTTCCATACACGCATGCAACAGTAATACATTCACTTTCATTGCTCTGTAACATTCTGTTGAATTATCACTATTCATTCATTCTATTGCTGATAGGCATTTGGGTTGTTTTCAGTTTGGGGCTATTAGAAATAATATTGCTATGAATATTCTTATATATACATTCCGATGCATAAGTGTAACTGTTCTGCTGGGTTTATGCTTAGTGGAACTGCTGGGCCATAAGATGTGAGGATCTTCAGCATAGGTAGATAATGTCAAATTCTTTTCATAAGTGGCTGTAAAAACTTATGCTTCCATGTGACGTACTTGAGAGTATCAATTGTTCCACATTTTTTCCAACTGTTTTTAAAATTTTTATTTATTGAAGCACAATTGATTGTATATATCTGTGGGGTACAGTGTTGAATATCAATACCTGTGTGCAATATGTGATGCTCAAATCAGGAGAATTAGTATATTCAGCATTACACAATGCAATCATTTTCTGTAGCCCTTTGCCAATCTTTTGCTATCCTTCCTCCCCCTTCCCCTTTCCCACCTCTGGTGGCCTTAGTTCTGTTCTCTCCTTTTGAAAGTTCAGCTAATTATTGTGGTTGTTGTATCTTTCTTCCTTTTTTTCCAACTCTTGATATTGTCAGTCTTTTAAATCTTTGCCATTCTGATGGCATGTAGTGATATCATATTGTGTCTTTAATTTGCTTTTCTCTGATTACTAAGAGAGTTCAGCACATTTCCATATGTTTATTGGCCATTTAGATATCCTCTTTTGTGAAGTGCTTCTTCAGGTTTCTTGCCCACTTTTCCATAAGGACGTCTTTTTCTTAATGATTTGTAGTTCCTTATACAGTCTTGACATGAGCCCCTTGATGCTTATTGAGCTGCACATATTTTCTCTACATCTGTGGCTTACCCTTTTACCCTTGTAATCATATCTTTAATGAACAGAAGTTCTTAATTGTACAGTGGTCAGTCAAATGTATGCATCTTCTTATATCCTGCTCAAGATGAGCTGATTTTGATGTTTGGTGAGAGGTCGAAGTCTATTTTTCTATTTGTTTGTTTGCATAGCCTCAGAAATATTCATTGAGATAACTATCTTTTTCCCACTGCTCTGCAGTGACATAGCTATTATAAATCAAGTGTCCATAAGAATGTAGGTCTAGTTTTTTTTGGCTTTTAATTATGTTTCGGTGGTGTTTTATTGAGCCAATACCACACCGTCTTAATGACTACAGCTTTACAGTGATCTTAATATCTGTAGCGCTAGCCTTAAGACCGTCTTCTTTAAGAATGTCTCAGTTCTTCTTGGACTTCTTATTTTCATGTGCATTTTTCAATCAGCTTTTTGATTTTTACACACACACACATAAACACACATGCAAATGCACATTTTAGAAATATTGATTCCATTGTATTGAATTTATAGTTTTTTCAGTATTGAATCTTCCAATCCATATATGATCTATCTCTCCATTCAGGAAGATTTTCGTTATCTTGATCACGTGCTAGAGTTTTTTTGAGTAAAGTTCTAACACAAAGGGCAGAATTGTCAACTCAGACTCACATGAATCATAAATCTTATTTAATAGAAAGCATTACTAATAATCTGACTTGACCATGATATTTTATCGTTTTTTATATATTGCTGGACTCAATCTTTTAATATTTTGATTAGCATTTTTAAATTTCTATTCATGGATGAGTTTGGCCTGTAATTTTTCTTTCTTATACTATCCCTTATGAGGTTATGGCAGCCTCATAAAATGAGTTGGCAATATTCTTTCTGCTTTTATTTTATTGAAGAATTTATGTACTTTGGTATTATTTCTTTCTTAAATGCTGTGTAAAATTTGCTGGTGAAACCATCTGGGTTTCACAGACTCTTTAATCCAAGCTTTCTAATCTAAAGTGGCTTCAGGGCTAAACTGGTAATATGACTACATGAACAACCAGAAAATAAAGTAAGAAAAAAAAAATGGTGATTACTGTGATTAATTGGAAAACATCTCAGTGCATTCAAGAATAAACTTGTGCATATGCACACACACAGATATATGGACAAGCCAACTACATTTGCTGGTAGCCACTGTTTTCTGTGTCCCTACTTTAAGGTTTCACCATAACGTGAGTGCTATAAAATATTGGCTCTTCAGCAACCTCTTGCTATCCATGGTCTTAATCCTAAATCATTTGTTTTACCTCATTCCACATAGCATATTCCAAACTGTTCCCAAACCTAGAGATTTTTTAAGTTCCATTCTGAGTGGTGTCTGTGAGACGGAGGCTGTTGTGAGTGGGATCTTCTAGGACTTCATTTCTTTTTATGTCTTTCTGAGAGGATAGAACCAAAGGTGAATGGGTAAGAACTGTTGCCCCCCACCAGAAGAAGCCCTTTTAGCTCAACCTTTAAGAATGCCTTCATGATGGCCTTCAGTAAGCCATGTCTGGGAGCTGCAGCCTGGGGCCAAAGACTGATGTTTATTTTGTTTAGGGTTGCCAATAAAAAGGGCCTTAAAGAATGGGTTTTACTCAGTAGTTAATGCACACAGGGAAAATAACTGAGAAAGAGAATAGAATATTTAACTCACTACAAATTTACTTATTCCCAAACGATCTCACCGAATATAAATTCCCACAGTTGTGACTTTAAATTGCATGTATTCTACAAGTTCTGCTCAAATTCTTTTTTCTTCATGGTACCTTTCTAGACTGTCAGCTCCATGATCTCTCCTGTTCAAGCTGTCTTTGGTAGCCATAATAGTGCCCGCACTGTCGAGATATTTTTCCTGTTTTTGAGACTGCCTAAACCAAACAGCAAGTCAATGGTGAATACAGCTAGAACCCAAATAATTTGACTCAGCTCAACAGTCTTTCCAGTGGGATCCTACTGCTTCACTGACTTGCTTCATATTTATTATATGTTCAGGGGCCATCAACTGGCCTAATAAGAAGCTGGTCTTGACATGAAGTTCAAGGGAATAAGCACAGTGAGGAATAAAGAGAGAGGAATTCTTGAGTTTGGGCACGGGCATAAGGATTACATATTATGTCTCCCATAGTGCAAAGAAAGAATCTGAGAGTAAAGAGACTTTTCTTCTTCCCAACCTGAGGAATGCACTTTCCCACCTGCCCAGGATGGAAAGCTTCCTCATTTCCTCACCAGCAGGAAATTCTAGAACCCAAATGAAACTAATTACTTCTTATAATAGAAGATAACCCTTTTCATTTTGATAAGCACCTGGTCTTTAGCCACAGAATTCTGTCCTTTACCCTCCTCTTAAATAATTTTAAAGAGAAAATCACATTATCCTAATATGTGGGATTGTTCGACTCCCCATGTTAAGCTCATTTCTGCAGCTTCATTTTTAACAATCATGTCACTGATTGCAAAAGGAAATAGGATACAGAGGCAGCGTATAGGTGAGCTGATACACTCATAAGTGGTGGAATAATCATGATCTAATCACAAAACATCTATAGTGAGGGTTTTAAAGAGCTTATTCGTGAATGTGAATCTTTCTTCACTAGATTCTCTTACCAAATGCTGCAGAAGGCACTGAAGAGACAATATTTATGGCTCATTAATAAAGATTGCTTTCTGA
Source organism: Galeopterus variegatus (assembly GCF_000696425.1). Lineage (NCBI taxonomy): Eukaryota > Metazoa > Chordata > Mammalia > Dermoptera > Cynocephalidae > Galeopterus > Galeopterus variegatus. The sequence goes on from NW_007726472.1 coordinate 128,405, forward strand.
AAACCATGTCTTTTACATAATCATGAAGACTAGGGAAGTTTCAAAGGAACTATGATATTGAAAAAGAGATTGATGTGTCTGATCAGCAATATTTCCATTCTTAACTCAACTGAGATTTATATTTGAATAATTCCTGCGAGTGTATCTTTTTTGCAAATATATTTTTGATTGGTAATAAATGATACTAGATATTTAGTTTTCAGCCTACAGACTGATCTGATATGATCATCTGTCTTTTATGTGTGGCCTTGATTGGCATTCTAAAAATTCATGTTGGGAGACTGCAAAAGAAATTGTCTGACATACCACCCGAGGGGAGAATGTGAAGAAGCTGCAAACGGTGGATACAACAGTCACTATGACAATTATGGGATGTGAGAAAAATATGCTTTTTTCCTGTGTTTAGGAGCGGTGGCAGAATTTCTTTTTCTATTTTCTGCATTGTTTACCAACTACAAACTTTTAATGCAACTATAAACTTTTAATGCAATCAAACTTTTAATGCAACCATTAAATTGTAGTTGCAAACTGCAACTACAATTAACGAATTACAAACCATTAAAAGTTTGTATTTGCAAGAATCTCTCAAAAACTCCTGTTACAAGTTTGTAAAATGGTTGCATTAAAAGACTTTTACAAATATTTTCCAAACTGTGCAAATTTCTGAAGAATATTTCCAAGATGAAAAAAAAAGATCATTGATCTTGCCATTTTGTTGTCAATTTGCCAAGCTATTAATGATCATCTTAATGATTTTACAGTCCCATCATTACTGATGATACCTACACGACGGTAACCAGCTGTCATCATTGGGAATAAACATGTACTATGTGCTTTACATGCATTATCTCATTTAATCCTTATAATGCATGGGATGGGCATTTTATGGCTCTTTTAAATGTAAGAAATCAGAGATTTAGATAATTTAAGAAACCTGAGTAAGGTAGCCCAGGTAAAAAGTGGCAGTGTCAAGGTTTGAATCAAGGCATTCTGTTTCAAGAACCAAGGTTTTTAGCCACAGAGATATTCTGCTTTTAATTTGTTAAGAGGTTGAAAATCAGGTGGTCATTTTTATTAGAACTGTGTCTATATGTCTATAAGTTCTACATTAGGTTTAAGAAATTCTTTGGAAAGCAGAATTTCTAAGCTTCAGAGCAGTGGTTTCCAGCCAATGTTGAAGAAGGCAGAATTATTAGATCTATGACACTATATGCAAAACATTTTACAATCCATAGGTTACTATCTTTTAGATGTATATATTCGAAGATACCAATTGATTTAAATTTGCCGATGAATTCGTTCATGGTCTTTTTTATTTATTAATAGAAGAAAGCACAGTTTAGCTATGTGGTTAAGCATGCAGACTGTGGAGCCAGATCGCCTGGGTTCAAATTCCAGCTCTGTCTCTTTCTAGTTGGGTGGCCTTGGTTAAATTGCCTAATCTCTTTGTGTCTCAGTTTTCTCATATGTAAAATGAGTTTAGCAATAGTAAGTACCTACCTCATAGGACATTAGTGAAGATAAAATAAATTAAGATTTGTATAACAGTTAGAACACTTCCCAGTTTCCACAGTAAGCATGTGTGTTTCCTTGGATGCCAAATGCTAAATGCAAAAACTATCCTTAGGAGGTTTGTGGCTATTTTTTGGATTAATGTGAAAATGTTGAAAACCACTGCTCTAGGACAGATACACTGAGGCATTTTGTTGGTTGTTTCAGAGATCCATTTTGCATCCTTCCAGCTTATTATTTATGTTTCTCATAGTGGACAATGCTGGGCATTTATCCTACAGGAAAGTGAGATGCTACTCAACAGTGTGTTAGGAATTTATAGGCATAATATTTGCACTTAGATACTGAATCAAAGTCTATAAAAACGACACCATCTCTGGAGATTAGTATCTAACATAAAGGCAACATGATAGACAAAATTTAAGCACGATAGACAAAGGCAAAATTTAAGGAAATACATTTTTATTTTTTCACTGTCTTATTTTTATGATTGGAGAAGTAAACCATTATTCTTTTTTTGTTTGTTTGTTTCATTAACCCAGTTTATGTAATGTAGTTTCCTGTTCTCATACACACATGCAAGTAAATAATTCTCTTATCAAGTGAATTTTGAATTCAGACTCTACATTAATGGCTATTTTTCTTCTCGAATGGAAACTGCTCAATGCTCTGAATGCTATTTGATAAGCCCCTGTATTTATTTGTATTCAGAGATTCTGCTGCAGTCTACTAAAAGTCATTTCTTGTCAGCCTTGGGTAATTGAAGAAGAAAACACTAAGAATAATTTTTCCCCTACAGGAAAGTGAGGAAGGATACTGCTGAAGCTGGGTAGAAGGATTCCAACCCGGGCAAATCAGGAAAGTAATTAAAGTTAGGAAAAACAATTTGGCTATATTACATCTCATGCAAATTAGAGGACCTCAGGATCTTCTAAAAAACCTTCATTCTTCCACCACGCACATGCGCACACACACACACACACACACACACACACACACACACACCAGCTCAAACTTGGAGCAGAAAAGAAATCAAGGCAGCAGGTTGCTCAGTCACTGGCATCCCAAAGCCTGACAACTGAGGCCCCATTTTGCACAAGCCTCCCTTGGATGAACTGAGTGTCTTGTGGGATTTGTTCACAGAGTCTGAACAATAAGCAGGAACTCCAGGAGGTGATTCCAAGAAAATGCTAAACATTTCCTACTTACATTTCCTCTCACATGAAAGAACAATACACTCATTTTTGATGCAGAAAAGGAGAACAAAAAATGTGCATCTGACATACATTCTAAAAGAATATCCTGCCCATGTGCATGGTACCAAAGGGGATAGGACCGACACGTCCATTGTCCCTTCTGTTGTTCTTTACAATATGTTCTGTGGCTACCAGGGTGCCATTCGTGGTGCCCAAGGCACACTTACTTTTCCAAATTCCACATACTACAACAACAAGAGGGTAGACTACTTCCAAACAATTTCTTTAAGACATCACCCAAAAGCCCTCTTCTTTTAGAGCAATGGTGCTCAACACTCAGGGTGCTTTAATCACCAGGAGGTCTTGTTAAAATATAGCTGCTGGGCCTCATCCCTAGAGATTCTGATTTAGTAGGTCCAAGTGGAGCCTGGTCATTTGCATTTCTAACAGGTTCTCAGGTGATGCTGATACTGCTGGTTGTAGGACTTCACTTTGGGAAACACTGGTGTAGAGCTTCATGCTAAGAGCCCAGGGGTTTCCAAACTTTTCTGCAATTTGAAATCACCTGGAGATGTTTAAATCTACTGCTGCCTGGCACCCCCTGGGGTAATTCTGATTTCATTGGCATGGGGTATGTCCTCAGCATCAGGATTTTACAAATCTTACCATGTGATTCCAATGTGCAGCAAAGTTGGAGAAGCAGGATTTTATGCTACACCTCTCTCTACCTCTCCTTGTAAGTAACATCTAGCAAAATCCTGATCAAAGTACTTGAATGCCCTTGTTTCCTTATCCTTTTGTTTCACCTAGCTGGCAAAAATCCCAAGCTTGCATCAGTCCATTATCTGTATTTTTCACTTCTTCACCTATGTTGCTGTGCACACCTGGGTAAAAGGAGATAATCACATATACTCATGAATTGGTGCACTGCAACTTGCTGTAATATGTCAGCTGAGCTCTCAAATGTTTCCAGTCATCACTATACAAGACCCAATGCAGTTCACTTATTGTCACTCACTTTCTCTCTCACACATGTGTTCTCTTTCTTGTTCTCCTATTCCTTATAATGTATATTTTTCAATCTCTCTCAACATCTTAAAAGCCATCTCAGTGGTGCTAAACCTGGAGCAGGTTTTCCCCCCAGGGGACATTTGGCAATATCTGGAAAAAAGTTTGTTGTCACATTTAGGGGCAGAAAGCTGTGCTACTGACATCTATTGGGTAGAGGCCCCAGGGATGCTGTTAAGCATCCTACAATGCACTGGAAAGCCACCACAACAAAGAATTATCCAGCCCCAAATTTCAATAGTTCCATGGATGAGAAACCCTGGTATGTCCACACCACCTTTCCTACCTCTCAGCAGATGACCATCACCTGAACTTCACAAAGCAAATAGAGCCCACTACCCTCCCCAACTTCACACTCACATATCCAAACATGTTCTTCACTATTTGGTTTAGTTTCTGTGGACAAGTGAGTCCTCTCTGGCTAATAATTGTACAAGTGCTCCTCCACATCATTTATGGAAGCTAAAAAATCTAAACATGAGCACTTATTCATTCATTGATTTATTATTTCATTCACTTAGAAAATATTTATTATTTATGATATGTCAGCTACTGTTTAAAGTGCTGAGAATATAAAGCTGAGCAAACCAGACATAGTCCCTGCCTTAATTAATCTTACTTTCCAGTAAAGGAGACACAAATTAAATAATATTCCAAATAAAAGTTAATTACAAAATACAATCAGTGCAAACTGAGCAAGCCTCTCAATGGTGAACTTGGCCTAGTGCTAGGGGTCAGAGGAAGCCTCTCTGAGGTAGTGCTGGCTGCTAATTGAGTCTGGTTAGCTGAGCAGCAGGGGTAGGAATAGGGGGGAGAAGGGACTCCAGGCAGAGGGAACAGTGTTCATGGAGGGACTGAGGCCTGTTAACACATATCTGAGCATGTCTCATTGGATGACATGAAAGAAGGTCAGTGTTGCTGGAGAATAGCTGAGAGGGAAAGAACACACAAAAGAAACAGGAGAGCAAGCCAGGTTCTTTAATTCTTTCATTTATTTAACAAATTATTATTGAGTCCTTCCTGTGAGTCAGGTCCTGCTCTAGGCACTGGGAATTTAGCAGTGGAGTTTATATTCTTATGGAGGATGCAAGTAGCAAGTGTAAGAAATAAGAAAAATATGTTGTCTGTTAGATGCTGAACACCACTGAGGAGACAAATAAATTGTAGGAGGGGAGCAGGAAATATGGTGAGAGTGAGAAGTTCTGTTTTTACACTGGGTGGTGACATCTGAGTAAACCTGAGGAGTAGAAGGGAGCAGACTATGTAGAGGGAAACAGCATTCCTGGCAGGGTACCCAGCAAAAACAAAAGCCCTGAGGGGGAATTGTGTCTGCTCAGTTTGAGAAAGTGTAGCAAGGCCTGTGTATTGGAAGCAGAATGAGTAAAGGATAGTGCAGTAGGAGGAAAGGTGAAAAAGGTAGAGGAAAAGAGAGAATGGCACAGTGGACTGAAAGCGTGATCCAACTATATGCTGTCTACAAACAAATTCACCTCAAATATTATGACACAGGCAGGTTGCTAGTAAAAGAATGGAAAGATATATCATGCAAACATTAATCAAAAGAAAGCAGGAGTGTCTATATTAATATCAGATAAAGTAGACTTTGTGGCAAAGAAAACTACTAGAAGCAAAGAGGAACATTGTATAATTATACAAGAGATCTTCCTGGATCAGAGAATTAAAAAAAATTTTTTTAAAGAAAATAAATAATTATAAAAGGGTCAATCCACCAATAAGACATAAGAATTCTAAAGGTGCAGGCAATAAATGACAGAGCTGCAAAATATATCAAGCAAAAAGTAATAGAACTAAAAGGAGAAATAGACATATCTACAATTATAGGTGGAGACTTCAACACCCCTCTTTCAACAGTTGGTAGAACAATTAGAATATCATCAAAAGTATAAAAACTCAACATCATCAACCAACAAAATCTTATTGACAGTTACAGTACACTCCATCTAATAATAGCAAAATGCACATTTTTTTTAATGCACACAGAATATAAAGCAAAGTCAACCATATCCAGTGGTATAAAACAAACTTCAACACATTTAGAATAATTGAAATCATGCATTGATTTCACATTGAACATACATTGAAATCAGTGTGTTCTCTGACCACAATAGGATTAAACTATAAATCAATACAAGAAAGATAACAGGAAGATCTCCAAATACTTGGAAACTAAAGAACACATTTTCCAATAATTCATAGGTCAAAGAAGAAGTCTCAAGGGAAATTAAAATAAGCAAATAAAACTGAACAAACATAAAAGTATGTGACCTCACATTTGTGGGACACAGCTAAAGCACTACTGAAATGGAAATTTATAGCATTATATGCATACACTAGAAAATAGGAAAAGTCCCCAATTAGTAATGTAAAATCATATCAAGCACCTAGAAAATTTCTAGCCACCTGCCAAAAAAAAAAAAAGAGCAAAATAAACCCAAAATGAACAGAAGGAAATAATAAAGATAAGAGCAGAACTCAATGAAAATAAAAACAGAAAAACAACAGAGAACATCAATAAAACAGAGTTGCTTCCTTGAAAAGATCAATTAAATTGACAAATCTTCAGTAAGGATGAACAAAGAAAAAAAAAGACAAAATTTATTAATATCAGGAATGAAACAGGGAATATTTCCATAGACTCTGCAGCTATAAAAAAAAGATAAGGAAGTACTATGAGTAACTCTACATGAATAAATTTGCCAATATAGATGAATGGACCAATTTCTCAAAAAACACAGACTAATCTAATTCACTCATTATGAAATAAATAGTCCTTTGGGGTGGGGCAGCTGGCCAGTGTAGGAATGTACAGGAATGCAAGAAATAAACAATTTGAATAGCTCTATAAGATTAAGGGAATTGAATTCATAATTTTAAAACTCACATAAAAGAAATTTCCAGGCACAGATAGTTTCACTGGAAACTTGAAAAAATAACTTATGCCCAGAAATAAACCCACTCAAATGTCTCTAACTAATTTTTGGCAAAAGTGCAAAAGGAAGTCACTGGAGGAAAGGTAGCCGTTTCAACAAATGTGGTTTGAGCAATTAAACTTCCATAGGAGAAAAAAATATGTAACTCGACTCAAGTGTGTAAAAAATTGTTCAAAATGGAGCATGGTCTTAAATGTAAAATGTAAAACTAAAACTTTCAGAAGAAAACATAGAAGCAGATCTTTGGAACCTAGGGCTAGTTAAATAGTTCTTAGACTTGACGCCAGAAGTATGATCCATAAAAGAAGAAAAGCCAATCTAAAAAGGTTACAGACTGTATAGTTCCATTTATAAAACATTCTTGAGATGACAAAACTATAGATATGGAGAACAGGTTAGCAGTTGTCAGGGTTAAGGAACTGGCGGAGGTCGGGGGAGTAGGTGTGGCTATAAAAAAGCAAAATGAAGGATCCTTGTGGGGATATAAATGCTCTGTATTTTGACCCTATCATTGTCAAAATCCTGGTTGTGATATTATACTCTGGTTTTGCAATATTTTACCACAGGGAAACATCAAGTCAAGGATACATGAGATCTCTCTGTACTATTTCTTACGACTGCATGTGAATCTACAACTGTCTCAAAATAAAAAGTTCCATATAGAAAAGTATTTATCCTCATATTAACATGTGGATATATTGGCAAACCCTGTGCATGGCCCAGTGATTAGGTAGTAAGTGTCCTGCTATCCGCCTCTGTCCCTCCTACCTTCCCTTTCCTCCAGCAAAAACAGGAGTTGGAAACGTCAAGCTACTTTGAGAGGTTGTTTTTCCACATGTTTCCTTCTACTTACTCACTGCCTTGAACTTGAAGGGCTATGCCAGCCACTGTGAGATGAAATTTTCTAGTGCAATATTATGATCAGAGTGGCCTTGACTTTACTTGCACTGAGAAAAAGTTAAAGCAGTGAGTCATTTTATTTAGGAATTCTTTAACTCGTTTTTCTTGACTTTTTGTTAAACTTAAAAAATTATTTTTTGAGCCAGAGTAGGGCTGTGCTTTTAAGGAAAATGAGTACAGTGGTTATTTTGTTAATAATTGTGTTTTTGGAAAGACCATGGGTTGTCCAGATGATGGTGCTAGAATAGTGTTTGAGAACTGGAAACTCATTCTTTGTCATTTAGAGTCATAGATGAATCATTATTAAAGATAATAAAATTTTTTTTTTCAGGCCAATCATCATTGCCATCATTTTCATCATCAAATACTTAGGAAAAGTCCACAATCTGCATGGCTTTTCCAGCAATGCAGGAAATCCTTACAAGGTCAAGCAACCCTATTCACATAAGGAATTGTTAAATGAATTTTATTTATTCATGAAGTACCTGTTCAACTTGTCAAAGGGACATAATCACAGATAGAAGATCATGTTAAAAGTGCCAGCTACACACCTCTAATACAGTGTAATTATTTTTGAAAGAGCTTATCAGAAATGTTTATAGACGATATCTTTTATATGTTGTATATAGAAAAATATTTTAAAATTATAATCATTAATATAGTGATTAAATTAAAATGAATTAAAAGTAAATTAATTTCTAAGGGTAATTAAAGCAACATCTCACTAGCAGTAAAAACATGATTCACGTATTTTATATAACCATAGTGAAAAATCACACAGCAAAGATCCAAGTAACACTGAATGTAGTCATGATTTTGCTGTGGTTTATGAAAGAAAGTTAACCTTGAGACTTCTGGAAGTGTAAAAAATAAAAAGTACCATAAAAAACAGAGACAAGTAATAGAAATGAGTCTTTTTCTTGAGTTTCTTTAGTTTGTGAAATGTACTTTAACATTTCTCACCTGGGTATTAAGACTTATGTCAAGCTGAAGAGCTATTAGAAAGAAGAAAGCAAAAAATCAGCTTTTCAAAAAGAGCAAGTTTATTTCGTACATCTGAACACTATTTTGTAGGTGCCAAATTACAATGACTACAGTGTATAAAAGTAACCCTTCCGGGCTGGCCTGGTGGCGCACTGCTACAGTGCGCCGCTTGGGAGCGCGGCGGCGCTCCCGCCAAGGGTTCGGATCCCACATACAGACCGGTTCCCACTCACTGGCTGAGCGAGATGCGGGCGCAACGCCGGGGGTTGCGATCCCGTTGCCGGTCCCGGTCCGGTACGGGCACGACACTGAGGGTTGCAATCCGTTGCCGGACACGAAAAAAGACAAAAAGGAAAAAAAAAGTAACCCTTCCCAAAGCATGAACTTTTCCCAACCCTCAGAACTGAAGGAAAATTGATGTGTTTTCACATCAAATACAGAAAACAAATTCTCATTTCCCCTTTTCCTCTTCTTTCTCTCTCTTTCTGTCACACACACACATGCACACATGCACACACACACACACACACACACACACACACACCCATTGTGGATAACTCAATCTCTCTTTAGTTCCCATTTTGTCCTGAAGGCTACTGTTTCCTACTTTCTCACGATCAGGACAGGGCTATAATTATCACTCTACACTTCACACTTACTGAGCATTTAATATATTTTGAAGGCTCCATAAGTGCACTTTATTTAATATGTATAGCACATGTCTTATGTAGGGGTTGAAAATGGTGACATAGTTCACAGTGTCAGCAAACCACAAGTGAATTGTGCCTTTCACAAAATGTAAGGTCCTCCAAAGGATCACGTAGGTAAAAGGAAAAGCCACATTTTGGGATTCATCTTTATGGAGACGATCGTCAGATTTCTACCCCAGACCTCGCCCCTGAGCTCCAGGAGAGGCCCATCTTTAGAACCAGAACCGTGCGCCAGGCAGCTCCATCTGCAGGTTTCATTTGCACCTGACCCGTGTACCTAAACCCTAGTTATTATCTCTTCCCCTCTGGCTTCCATACTGTGCTAATTTGTGGTACCTTTTTCCTTAGAACCCAGATGGGAACTTCAGATTTTTCTTGGACTCTGTATCTGGTCAGTTGCGTAACACTGCAGATGATCTTTTTTCTCTTCAACACTGAGTTGCTTTCCACATTGTCATCCCCATGGCTGCCTCCTATCATCCAGGCCTTTGTCACCTCTCCTACAGATTGCCATCATCGGTCTCCTCTACTCCTCTCCTATTTCAGGTCATCCACATGCTGCTGATCAGTCCCCTAATCGATACCGTCAGCATCTCTCCATCAGCTACTGAGTTAAGCACACACTCCTCATCTTCATGATCAATACCCTAGCTTATCTCTTCTTCAGACCGAACTACACATACTTCAGCCTTTTGCCAGACTGCTATCTTGGCTTTTCTAAATGCTGGGGTGTCTTTCTTGCTTCTCTTTACTCCTGGTCTACTTGTGAATTAACCCCCCAAATCCCACTGCTCCACTCCTGTTGAAATCCATTCCAGCCTCGGAGACTAGTTTTAAATGCCCGGCCCTTCAGAAAACCTCGTCCTACCCTCATTTGGACCCTGCCATGCACTGTTAGTTCTCCAATTGTAATTTCCCTCATGTTAAAGTCATTTGTGTGGATCTCTTTCCCTTCTTTCTAGATCGTAATCTTCTTGGGAACAGAAACTTTGTCATTGTATTTTCTCAAACATCCAGGACTGAGAGTTCAATATAATGGAGATTATATATTTATCTAATTAAAGTATAACTTGAATTAAAATTGAGGTATAATTGATTTTTATTTTTACTTTACCTGATGGAATCATCTTTCTCCTAGTCGGCTTTCAAAGATTGCTTCAAAAAGTGCAGCTTAACTGGTACAAACACACATCTTTTAGTTTTCAAATAAGATTAGTATGTTTGAGTATATGTACAAGGGTACTTCAAAATGCTCTTGGAAAAATAGAGATAAAAGATAATACGAATCTTCCCATAAATTTGAAGACCCCTGGTATATAAAGTTGATTGACCTTGGGAAATCAGTAATGTCAACAAAGACAGGAAAACATTACAAATGCACATGATAGTTTGTATCTTCCACAAATATTCATTTGTTAATAGCATTAATCCAAACAGACTATCCAATGTAAACCAACAGTTGGTTTGGGACTAGAACTACAAATAGAAATAAAACTAAAACAATTGTCAAGTTTTTTCTGTTACTGTGCTAAAATTTTAGTTTTTGCCTATTGTAACAATTTCTATCCTTAATGGTAGAGAACAACTTCACAATTGCTTACACATCATTCATTCATTTTTCCTGTTATTTGAAAAATATGTATGGGGTAACTGGCCAGAGGGGATAAAAAATTATGTCTATTTTTGCTCTTAAGTCTACTACAGTCTGATGGAAAGATAGACTTGAAAATACCATAATACATGTTAAATTCTCTATGGATGCATAGGTGTTTAAGGGGCTACAGTTTATGGGGGAAGGAGAATGTAGATTTCTCTAGAAAAGACAGAAAAACATTCAGGCATGCTGAAACATTTGAGTGGAGAGCTGAAAAATTTATAGTTTGCTACACACACCAAAGGAGGTAACAACAGTCCAAGGAGAGGAAAATGCCAGTGAAAAGGGATAGGATGGTGAAGTGCTATGGCATACCTGGAAACCATTGCTCTGTCTGTCTGGAAACCTGAGCAAGGAAGGAGGACAGGATGTCAGGATGACAGGCAGACCGAGCCAGCTCGGGGAAAGCCTGGTAGTCCCTGCTAAGAGTTTTGGATTTTATCCAGGCACCAGAGTATGGGAAGATCCCAAGCAAGGAGATGCCTCTGATTTTATTGTAGAAACAGCCAGCCCTCTATGATATTTGGGCAATAGGGCAAAAAGGTGTGAATGAATGAGCCCATGTCTTAGCAGTGTAACAACGAAAACTTTATTCCCACAAGTGGTAGGTCAGTAGCATCAACAGATAACTCTTTATTTAGATATAGGAGGGATGTCTGGCCAGATCAAAGCTTTAAGGCAGAAGAAGGTAAGTTATATCAAAGTGACATTCAGTCATTTGTTGAAGTCAGAGAAGATTCAAGGACTTATCCCTGCTGGGCTATGTAGAATTCATCCCAGATGGGTAAATGCCTGTCTGTGTCCCAGACAAGGTCAGAGGAGGATATGCCACAACCACCCGGGTTTGGAACGTTACACAGACCTCAGTCTGAAAGTCCCTTTGGTCTAACCTAAATTTATTTTCCTGTAGTTTAAGCTCATTTCCTCTTTTCTGTCTTTGGGGAAGGTAAAGAACAGATGGTCATAAACCACCAGATAATGACCCTTTATAGACTGGAGACACGTATTAAATCATCTCTCAGCCACCACTTTCCTGAGCGGAACAATAGAAACTCCGTGTCAGTTTTATTCTTAGATCTGCTGTTCTAAGTCTGTATCTTTGTTTTCTCCTAGTTACTGGCCAGCTCTTTGTCACTTCGCTTAGATGTTCATCCACAAACAGGAGGAGAGTCTTCAACAAATATATAATTATTTCCAACGTCACTGAGAACATTTCTTCTGGGGTTTCTGATCCTGTAATATAGTCAAGTGTCATGTTACATTTTTAAAAAAATAGCAGCAGTAACATGTTACCGACTGCCATCTTCAGACTGCTAAGATTTCCACATGCTTTTGGTAGAATTTGGAATGAGCCAACCTTCTCATCTTATGTTGTCAATTCTAAACTGTTTTTTTTGTACATTGCAGTATTTCACTTCACTTCTTTGAACCCCTGTGCCCCTTCCCATTGAACTTTATTTTGTTCACTTCTGGGCATTTTTTTTTTCCTTCTTTGGCATTGGTTGACAATTATTTATTTTATCTCGAGTTACAGTCAGAAATAGTTCAGATTTTCTGCATCTCTGCAATCTAAAGATCTTACAACTTTTTGCTCTTTTGAAAGTATCATGGATTTCCCTTTGCACGAAGTCTCTCTGGAGCCAGCAGGGACATCTAGTGAGGGCTGTCCCCCGCCCCACCCTGCACACTCCCTTCCAAGCTCCCTAAAAGAAATAATGTCATTTCTTGAGCATTTCTTTTGGGCCAGACACTGGATGGGCAAAGGGATAACTGTGTAACTGTGAATCATCTGATTCCTGCTCTCCAGGAACTTACAGCCCTGGGCTGGAGGTACTCATTTATCCCACTCTTCATAGGGACTGGACACAGCAGAGTACCTCAGCAGCTTGAAATCTAGTTGATTACCCAAGATAGGGTATCATTCCCATTGTTAATTGGAGAACAATAAAAAGTTGGATTTTCACCTGTATTATTCCCCAACAGGTTAAAGGTTATTATTCTCTTCACTGGATCTGCTAACAACCATAATTTAAAGAAAATTTAAACTTTCTAAGTACCCTCTTCCCATAAAAATCAATGTTTAGTAATATTTTAAGTGGGAGGACAGTTCTGGGGGGAATAGTTGAAATATGCTAAGAATAAATCCTGGAGCCCCTACTTGAGTATTAACCAAGTATTTAAAAAAACCCAGAAACCAAAATCTTTCTTTTATCACCTTAATCCTCACAGTCTGTCAGGATCCTTGTAGGTTCAGAGATCTGAGAAGACCAAAGTGTGTTGGAGGAGAGCATTTTTCCTGGTCTTCCATTCACATGACCATCATTTTCAAGTGGACAATGTAATCCACAGCTTCGTTTTCCTGGGTGCTTACTATGGAACAGGCAGGCCCTGTGCTACAGACTTGGCCTCTGTAGCCAAGATTCATGCCCAGTGGAAGCCCATTTACATGAGGAACTGAGAAATTCCTTAATCTAACTCATTCTAAGGAAGACAGAGTCAGACAGCAGAGATCTGATCTGCTACCAATTATCAGGGCTGAAGGGGAACAGTAATTTTAAAAATAGAGGACTTGCCTTTGGTCTGTAGCTGTTTCTGGTCTTATCTGATGTGGTCCTGTCTGCATTCTAGGAAAGGAGAGAACAGTAAATAAAACTCTGAAGAGTTAAATAAGCAGAAAAAACTCCAAGAATTTAAGTGTAAGCAGCCTTGTGTATCCTCGTAACAAAGTATAACACAAAGAGACATAAAGAGGAAAGCTATTATTGTAATCTCATTTGATCAGAAGTTACTGAGCCCCAGAGAAGTTGGGTAACACATAACCATGTCATTGATCTGCACCACAGAATCTGAGGCAGGTGTGATTAATCTCACTTTCCAATGAGGTTTGTTAAGTGACTATTAGCATGCTGCGCCACCCTAAGGGGACACCTTTCTTTGCATTCTATGAGAATGGCACCCCCTAGAGCACAACTTGGAGTCCAGGTCCAGCTGACTACGTCGGTCTTGTTAAGCAGCCAATGTCTGTCTGGAGCTGAGCCACCACATTCTTCAGGAACCAACCAGGACTTCACAATCAATGGGTCTATAGGCTATTTGTCAAGTTAATGCTACCACGGAAGCTCTCTATTTCCTCTGGTCTCAGTGGGGAGATTTTTATCCTCTTGTAGAAACGACTTTGGTGCTGGGCTTTTGTTCTAGGAGTTCTCAGCCTTGAGCTTTGTTTGGTTGTTTACTTCCTCTCCTGCATCCTTGTTTAGATTCCCAGCCACATTTTTCCTCTCTGCTTATTTATTCGAGAGCAACTGCCTGTGTCATTTCCTTCATCTCTGGCATGTCGCTTTTTTTGGTTTTGTTTTGTTCTATGGCTTGGGGTGCTGTTCACGGCCTGTGATGATGCAGGGATGTACAGACCTGCGATCAGAGGATTTGGGACACCTTGGAGTTCAGAGTGCTGACAGTATGGGGGTGCCAGCTAGGGAAGGCAGCAGATGCTCAGTTCCTGAACAAAAATAGGCCCGAGTTTCTGTTACAGCTAGCCGAGGTTCTGCCCATCTCAGTGAAAGGAAACAGATATTCACACGATCCCACACTCTTTGTCTCTGAATTTGGTGTCCTCAGTAACTAAAGTGCATATTCCCACCCGCTCACTCTTCACCCACATTGTTGCTGCAGCTGTTGTTGTTGTTTTTTAATAAAGGTCCCATTTTATCAGGACAAGAAGAACTTGAGGTTTTTGAAACTCTTAGCTCATCTATACTTCCAATGCTTTTGCATTCAGTTTCATGTTTCCTAAACATAACTTTTAAAATAACTTTTTCACTATAAAATTTGTAACAGGTTTATTTTAGGAATTTTGATAAAAACAGAAAAGAATAAAGAAAAAAACCCACCTGTAATCCTACCACTCAAACATAATAGCCACCATTTATATTTATATTAACATACTTCTAATTTTTTTTCAAAGGCACATTAAAAAAATTTTATAGATATTTTATATAGTTGAAATTAAGTGTGAATATATATTTCTTTTTTTTTCCCTTGGAGTCTAACTGGTACAGAAATCCAAACCCCTAACCTTGGTGTTATAACACTGCACTCTAACCAACAGAGCTAACTGGCCAACCCCTCAGAGTATATTTTTAATTAAAGTATAATTTCCATACAATAAAATGTACCCATTTCAAGTGTTCAAACATATACTCCTGTATAACTACCACCACAACCAGGATGAAAAGTTTTCCCATCATCACAAAAAGTTGGCTTGAGTCTAATTCCTATCTTCGCTCTCTGGTTCAGGCAACCGTTGATCTGCTTTATGTCACTATAGATTAGGTTTGTTGTTTCTAGAATTTTATATAAATGGAATCATGCCGTATGTATTCTTTTGTGTCTAGTTTCTTTCATTTGGCATAATTCTCACATATGTTTATAATCATCTGATTATTCTTGCATATACAGTCGTGTGCCACATAATGATGTTTCAGTCAATGATAGCCCACATATATGGTGGTGGTCCCATAAGATTATAATGGAGCTG
Organism: Galeopterus variegatus; assembly: GCF_000696425.1. Classification (NCBI taxonomy): domain Eukaryota; kingdom Metazoa; phylum Chordata; class Mammalia; order Dermoptera; family Cynocephalidae; genus Galeopterus; species Galeopterus variegatus. The sequence goes on from NW_007726472.1 coordinate 143,917, forward strand.
AAAAATTCCTATCACTTAGTGATGTTGTAGATGTCCTAACATTGAAGTGCAATGCATTGCTCACATGTGTGCGGTGATGCTGGTATAAACAAACCTACTGCACTGCCAGTCATGTAAAAGTATAGCACATCCAAATATGTACAGTACATGATACTTGACAATGATAATAAATGACTATGTTATTCGTTTATGTATTTACTATATTATAATGTTTATCACTATTTTAGAGTATACTACAACTTATGAAAAAAAGTTAATTGTAAAACAGTCTCAGGTAGGTCCTTCAGATGGTATTTGTATTAGTCTGTTTCTGTTGCTTATAGCAAAATACCTGAAACTGGATAATTTATAAAGAAATTCTTTATTGCTTACAGTTTCAGTGGCTGGGCTGTCCACAGTCCAGGGAGCATACCAGGCGAGAGTCTTGTTGGTGGGTAGTGACTCTTCACTGCAACGGAAGGTGTCACATGGCAAGAATGGCAGAGGAGAGAGAGAGAGAGTGACCTCCTCATTCACTCTTGTTCTAAAGCCACCACAACCACTCCCATTTTTCCAAGAATGGATCAATCCATCTTGTGAGGGTGCATTACTCATAACCAAATCACCTCTCCAAGGCCCCACCTTTCAACTACCACAATAGGATTTCCCTCCCTCTTAACACTGTCCTAGTGGGGACCAAGCCTCAATGAGTTTTGTGGAACATCCAATCCACAGCAGTATTCCAGAAGAAGGCATAGTTATCATAGCAGATGACAGCTCCATGCATGTAATTGCCTCTGAAGACCTTGCAGTGGGGCAAGATGCTGAGGTGGAAGACAGTGACACTGATGATCCTAACCCTGTATAGGCCTAGGCTAATGTGTGTGTTTTTGTGTCTTAGTTTTTAACAAAAATGTTTAAAGAGCAAAAATAGAAAATTTTAGAAATAGGAAAAAGCTTATAGGATAAGGATATGAAGAAAAGAAATATTTTTGTGAAGCTGTACCATGTGTTTATGTTTTAAGCTAAATGTTATTATAAGAGTTAGAAAGTTAAAAAAAATTGAAAGTTTATAAAGTAAAAAAGTTACATAAGCTAAGGTTAATTTATTATTGAAGAAAGGAAAATATATTTTTAAATAAATTTAGTGTAGCCTAAGCCTATAGTGTTTATAAAGTCTACAGCAGTGGACTGCCTCACCCAGGGGACCTTCTGGTCCTGCAAGCTCCACTCATGGTAAGTGCTCTATACAGGTGTACCGTTTTTTATCTTTTATATCATGTATTTACTGTATCTTTTCTGTGTTTAGATATATTTAGATACACATATACTTATCATTGTGTTACAATTGCCTACAGTGTTCAGCAAAATGACATGCGATACAGGTCTGCAGCCTAGGAGCCATAGGCTATACCAGATAGCCTAGGTGTGTAGTAGGCTATGCATCTAGTTTGTGTAAATACACTCCATAATGTTTGCACAAAGAAAATGTTTGCCTAATGATGCATTTCTCAGAACATGTCCCCATCATTAAGCAATGTGTGAACTGTATTTTAAAAATCTGCTTTTTTTCATTTTACAAATATATTGTGGAAATTTTCTATGTCATAATTATTCTCAAAATTTCATTAGTAGTGACTACATGGTATTCTGTTTTATGAATGTGCTGTAACTTATCCCATAAATAAGATATTATTGTTAATCATTTATGTTGTTTCAACAGTTTGCTTTTATAATCAAGAATAATTATTTTTGAATACACATGTTTGTGTGCATGACCCAATTTCTTTGGGATAGATTTCTATAGAAGGACTTAATAAGTTGGAGAGCACGCAAATATTTAAATTTTTTAATAAATAGTGTGCCAATTTAATCTTTCACCAGCAATATATACATATATGTATGTTTAAATTTTATTGAAACATATTGACTGTACATATTTATGGGACACAGAGTTTTATTCCAATATATATATATATATACAGCATGTGATCTAATCAGGGTAATTAGCATATTCATCATTGCAAAACAATCATCTCTGTGATGTGAACATTTGATCTCTTCTAGTTGTTTGATAACATGCAGTAAGTCATTGTTAATTATAGATTCCTGGGCTGACTGTACACCAATAGAACTTATTTTGTCTATCTAGCTGAAATTTTGTATCCATTAACCAGCCTCTCACTTTCCTCCTTTCCCCTCCCCTTTCCCACCTCTAGTAACCACAGTTCTTCTCTCTCCTTTTAACAGTTTAAACAACTTACTATTATTACAATTTATTAATTTATTTATTTTAGCTCCCATGTATAAGTGAGAACAACCAGCAATGTGTGTGTGTGTGTGTGTGTGTGTGTGTGTGTATGTGTGTGTGTGTGTGTATATATATGTGAGGAAAAATAGTATTTCAAAGCTGGAAGAGAATGTGGAGAAAAACCTGGTTTAGTGACCCTTAACCAGTGGTGTGGAAACGCACCTGTGGAGCTCTTTTGAATTGCACCTGCACTTATTCTCTTTTGGTTTTTATGAGGCTCAGGTAGCTGTTGTTTTTGGTTTTGGTTCTGCAGATGATTTCATTGTACACTTCATATTAAGAATCATCTCATTTTACAGATGAAGAAACTGAAGCCGGGAGAGGCTAATTAAAGCCTCCTGATTCCCTACATCACCAGGGTGAACGTCTCTCTGCACTGATTACCCATTATCTGGAAAGCATCAAGCGCAATGACAAAAACCACCACACCTCTCCCTCCCCTCGGTAACCACAACTAACCATTTAGGTCCCTCTTCAGTGGGAATGTAAGTTAGAACAGCATTTTAAGGTGATGAAGCCGATAAAAATGCCTGGACAACCTCAGAAAACTCCCAAAGAAAGGGACCTCAAACAATCTGGAAAAGGTGGAATTCAAAAATCTACTTAGGGGTCAGCCCGGTGGTGCACTGCTACAGTGCACCACTTGGGAGCGCGGCGGCGCTCCCGCTGAGGGTTCGGATCCCA